>NC_090855.1:13965000-14097500 GCF_024217435.2 Syngnathus scovelli
GTGTGAGCAAAGTCTGAGTGTGTGAGAGCATTATACTCCTGTGAGAAGTAATTGGTGTGTTGTTTTGGTTTGTCCTTGCGTTTGCAGTCGTGCGTTTCCCGCAGCAAGTATGTGAAGGCAGGCACGGAAGAGAAGCTGACGCTACACCTGCTGCACTCTTTCGCGCTGGGTGACCCGTGCTTTGTCGCCATCTTCCTGGCGACCTATCGCTCTTTCAGCACCACGCAGAAAGTGTTGGATGTGCTCACTGACAGGTAGGGCTCCCGTTTCCGTGGCCGCACCAGACGTTGCCTCACCTGACCTTTGCTCGGGCAGGTTGGAGTGGCCGCCCAGCCACGCTGACGACGGACAGCCCAGGAAATCCTTCAACAGGTCGCCGCGCATTTGACGCCATAAAGAGTTTCGGTCAACGCCTTGATTTACGAGTTGAAATGGTCTGTGACCCCGCTCGTATTTAAACCAAGCGACGGCAGCATTTGGTTGCGTTCTGCCTTCCAAGACACTCGACAGCGTATCCCTCACGGTAAACGGGGGTTGACTGCATTCTGTTCGCGGCCAAGGCAATTGAACAAAGCTCTCTGGCAGAGTCAATTTGGTCATTTGGTGAAGGCAAAGTGCTTGCAAAAGTGTCCCTAATGTTGTGACCTGCACCGCAGAGCCGTGCGCTCGTTGTTTGGCGCATGGCTGTCCGAGTACCCCGAGGACTTCCGCGGCCTCCAGGAGCCTTCGCGCCTCCTGCGATTGGCGCCACTTCTTCCTGGAGACTCACCTTCCGCCGCTGACCTTCGCGCTTGCGTTCTTCGCCTGGCCGAGGAGCTCAGTGAGAAAGCCTTGCTGCCCGACGACGCATATCCAGGTTGAGCCTCAGCCCTACCCCCACCCCAATATCCATCCATCCATCCATCCATCCATCCATCCATCCATCCATTGTCTGTACCGCTTGTCCCCACGGGGTCATGGGCGTGCTGGAGCCTATCCCAACAGTCATGGGGCAGTAGGCGGGGGACACCCTGCCTTCGCCAGCCAATCGCAGGGCACACAGAGCCGAACAACCATCCGCACTCCACTCACACCTGGGGCAATTTGGAGTGCTCAATCGGCCTACCAACCATGTTTTGGGGATGTGCCTGGAGAAAACCCACACGGGGCACGTGGTAAACGTGCAAACTCCACACAGGGAAGGCCGGAAGTAAAATCGAACCCGCATCCTCCTAATTGTGAGGCGGACGTGCTAACCAGTGACGCTCCTCCCCAAATAATGCAGAATTAAAAATAGAGGCCGATCAAAGTTAAATAGTACACGACAAAGTATTTTCCAGCAGTCCAAATGTTATGCCTGTAAAGAAGTGATTTATCATTTTTTAATCCTTCTGTAGCCTCTCACGCGGGTCAGACCTTGACAGCAAAAAATGTATGTCCCAGGGGCAGAGGTGAACGTCGCCAGCAGCCCGTCGTCTCGGGATACACGTCAGTTCCAGGCCGCCGCCATTCTGGGTTTCCCGACGGCCGTCGTGGCCGAGCAGCTCACCCGCATTGAAACGGTGAGAGAAAATGTCTGCGTTGCCGTCTTTCGCTTTTGCGTCACCACTTCCGTGGGCTTTGCGCTGTCGGTCTTCATTTGGGATTCTGGAGAAAATGGTTAGACTCGCCGATACTTGGCGCAACTCACCTGTGCCAAACGTGTCTGCATGCGTGTAGGATCTGTTCGTGCGCCTGGTGCCGTACCATTGCCTGGGCTCGCTGTGGTCGCAGCGCGACAAGAAAGGCCACGAGGGCGCGTGCTGGTCCGTGCGGGCCACCGTCCGCCAGTTCAACTGTCTGGCCAACGCTGTGCTGGTCTCATGCCTGAGCGGCAGTGCTGGCACACGGAGGCCGGCCAGGCTGCTGGAGAAGTGGATCGCCGTGGCCCAGGTGAGCGCTGGTGCCAACCGGCTTCAGCGCACGGCTCGCCTTGTAGCTCTGCCTTGCATTTGCACCTCACGCTCGCTTTATTAAGGCGTGTCGCGGCAAGAAGAACTTCTCTTCGCTGTATGCCATCGTGTCGGCCCTGCAGAGCAACCCCATGCACCGCTTGAGGAGGACGTGGCAGGACACCGACAGGTACGGACGTGCGCCTTGACTCTTTTGACTGCATGTGCTTAGGCTCATAATGTGATGTCAAATTGTTGTGCGTGCGACTGTTTGTTTTCCAGGGAGATGATGAAGAAGTACGAGGATCTGTGCGAGATCTTCTCGGACAAGGACAACTACTCGCAGAGCCGAGAGTTGCTTAAGGAGGTGATGCGAGAGAAAAAAATCCTCTGCGTGGAATGACAAATATTTGCGCTGTACAGATGAGCTGAGAGCAGTTGAGACGTCTCACTGGACAATGTATCCTTTTGTCTGCCTGTGTGTGTTCATACCGCCCCCAGGTGGCCAAGGTGGGCACATTATAATGAGCAGGATGGCCTCCCAAAACGCTTCCATTCTTATGTCTTTGCTGTGAGAAGTTGTCAGCGAGTGTACTATGACGATTTTTTTGGGGGAGGGCTTGAATCTAGGAATTCAGGGCATTTGCCTTTGTTCTATCAGGAAAATCGTTTTTTTAAATCATGCCAGCATCGTGAGTACCAAATGTACCAAATAGCGTTTTGCCACTCAATTAATTTTTTCCCCTTTTTGTGTCGAACGTAGGAAGGCACATCTAAGTTTGCCAACCTGGACGAGCACATCACCAGCAAGCGCGCTACAGAGGTGAGCCCAATTCATATCAAATAGCACTTGGGAAAAAAGTAAGGAACCCAATGCGGGATATAGGCCAACCTTTGGGGTTGAATTGTTTGAGCCCAAGTAAGGGAACCTGATTTGGAGCCAAGATCGGCGCAAAGCTCGCAAAAGCAAAAACGTGCTGGTTTGAAAAGCAGACGGTGTCATGGTCTTGCTGACTTTTTTGTCAGTGGGGCGCGTGCCAGGGCACGGTGCCCTACCTGGGCCAGTTCCTGACCGACCTGACCATGCTGGACACCGCTGTCAAGGATCGGCTGGAGGTCAGTGCGTCGCTGCCTTTGCATGCTTTGCCCGCCTCTTTGCTGACCCGCGTGGTCTCGTTGCAGAACGGCTACATCAACTTTGACAAGCGCCGACGCGTGAGTGGACGCGTAGTTAGCCAATCTGAGACATGAAGGCCGCGCCCATAATGAGAGACTTTAGGAGCCAGCCACTCTGCCAGCGCGGTCGCAATCTCACGCTCTTTGCGCGCTTCGATCCTCTTTGCTTGGATTCCTTTGTTGCTCCTCTTTGACAGGAATTTGAGGTTCTAGCTCAAATCCAGCTGCTGCAGTCGTCGTGTAAAAACTGCTCCTTGGTACCGGATGAGGCCTTCATGCGCTGGTACCGCAGCGTTCCCACGCTAAGCGACCAGGAAAGGTAAACTATGTTCAGCAATGACAACAACCCCGCTATGACGCCCCTTTATTTCAGAAAAAGGAGACGGCCACTCGTGCATGTTTAGTTACAGACTATCCAATGAGATCGAAGCACCTTGCGAAGCGGTGCCACAAGCCTGCGGCGGCCTGCCGACCGTCGTCATCACGCAGTGCCCCAAGTAAGTCCGCCTGGCCGAAGCGTCCCGCCTGTCTCGCCATGTTCTGACACTTGCTTGTGTCCAGCTTCAGCGTCTCCGTGAGCGGCCCGGCCGACGCTCCCTCGGACTCGTCCTGGCCCGTCAACAGCCTGCTCTCCAAACTCACCAAGGTGAGCGCGGGCCTCCTTTTGCCAGCGAGCCGAGCGTGCGTCCGCGCCATCGCCTCCTCGAGGCGGGTCACAGTTGCGTCTTCGGACGATCCTCAACTTTTGGAGGTTTGCGTTGGGCTTTTCTAAAAATATCATTTGGAGCCACAAATTGGATTTTAAAATACGTAGCTACAAAATATGTGAGTTTTGACCCCCAAAGTCCCCAAAAGATAGATATTTTGGAGGCAAATTGATAAAATAAAGTCACAAGTTATGGTGGATCGACGTTTTTTTTCTTTTTTTTTTTTAGCACATGAGATCTCCGTCAGTGTCGTGTCTGGATGTGGACACGTCGCCGCCGCTGGCCATCAACGGCTCGGCGGCCTCCCGGTTGGTTCCAGGGACTCCTCCCAAATCCCACCGCCGCTCCGCCTCCTGTGGCAACAACCAGCCTGTCGCCGGCAGCAGGGGTCAGAGTTCGGGCCCTGACATGTGCATTATCAGGATCCGCATGGACCTGCAAGATGGCAACTTGTACCGCAGCATCCTGGTCTGTGGAGCGCAGCGATTGACTGCCACGGTGGCACTGTTGGAATTGTAGTCCGACTTTGTTCATCCTCAGGTGACGAGCGACGACAAGACGCCGGCCGCCATCGGCATGGCACTGGAGAAGCACAATCAGGACCCGGTGCGGGCGTCGGCATACGAGCTGGTTCAACTTCTGCCCGAAGGGAAAGGTGCACCGCAGCTCAGACTCGTCCCCCAGGGGCGTGTTTTGGGAGCATACATTGTGCTTTGAGCTCAAGCTGTGTAAAAGCTTAATTTAGACACAAGTAGTGCTTTAGTGCCATCAACAGGCAATCAGAAACCTCCTCTAAAGTCAAAAGTTAAAGTCCCAATGATCATCGTCACACACACATCTGGGTGTGGTGAAATTTGTCCTCTGCATTTAACCCATCCCCATGTGATTTTGATCCATCCCCTGGGGGGAGAGGGGAGCAGTGAGCAGCAGCGGTGCCGCGCTCGGGAATCATTTGGTGATCTAACCCCCCAATTCCAACCCTTAATGCTGAGTGCCAAGCAGGGAGGCAATGGGTCCCATTTTTATAGTCTTTGGTATGACCCGGCCGGGGTTTGAACCCACAACCTTCCAGTCTCAGGGTAGACACTCTACTACTAGGCCACTGAGCTGGTCTAGGGTCTCAATTATTACCAGCCAATCTCCTGCCACTTTCTTGTCCTCCTTCCGAGTACAAGCTGAAAATTCCTCAAAGATGCCCAAAAGGTTTTGGTTGTTGTTTCACCACCAAAACATTTATTGAATCGAATTGATTGCTTTTGTACTTCTGAGTTTGTCAGACTCGCCCATGTTTGACTTGGAGTCAAGTCCAGACTAGAGAGACGCCTTGACAAGTTTTTCCATGCGTGAGTTACGTGATGACAACGACTTTTTATCTGCGAAGCCAGCCGTCCATTCTTTGCCGCTATCCGAGTCGAGGACTCTTAACTTTTGAGTCTTGCGGCACAGTTGTTGACTTTGTGTTTGTTTCCTCAGAGTTGTTGATCCCGGCCACGGGCAATGTTTTTTATGCCATGACGCCGTCCAGCGTGGACTTCCTGCTGAGGCGCAAAGCTGGCAACACGCCCGCAGACCAATTGGAACGCAGCGCCGCCGCCACGTATCCTCTAATCAAGTCCAAGGGAAGGAGATTGGCCCGAACTTTCTTTTGACGCCACACCGTCGCAAGCCGCTTTCATTTCAGTCTTTTTGGCTTTGTCAATTTATTCCCTGCCCATTTTTTTTAGGATCTACTTTGTATTTCTTGTTTCTGTTTTTAAAACAACCAAATGTTTTACAGCTTCCACTGAATGTACTGTATTTATTTAATTCATTGTTTTTAAATATTTGAGTTTATTTTTCTTTCGCTTGGGTTTTTGTTTAGTGGGTGGGGGAGTAACTTTAATTTTTCTAAGGTAGATGTTAAAGCATTTGTCTTTCATTTTGCCACAGCTCCTACCAAATTAAGATGAATCTTTTTTAAGTTAAAGTTTTACATTTTAATTTGCATTTGTGTGTATCTAATGGCTTATTTCAAACTATGATTTCCAAATTGTGTCTTTCAAAGAGATTATTTGCAAATTCTTGGAGATTTGTTTGGATTTAACTCAAAATGTCATTTTTCCTACACGCTCACAAAGTATCCTTTTTTTTTTTGACTGGGTTGCTTTCCAAATTGTTTGCTAAATTGAATATTTTCAATTGGTGCTTTCTGTCAGGGGTGTCAAATTCCAGTCCGCGGGGGCTCCTGCAGAACGTGAGGATGAATGATCATTTGAATCAATATGTTTAACAAGGTAAACTTGAGAAACATGCAGGGATGCGACACCCAATGACTGGAGTTTGACACCTGTGCTCCACATGCAGTTTTTTGCTTTGTTTTGATGGTGTTGGAAACGTCCCGCAGTCACTTGTAACGCATACTTGGCCTTTTATCATGGCTGTGTCGTGCGACAGGGCAAAGTGCCACATTTGGTGAGGCCAAGAGTAGCTGACTGGAGGGCACAGTGGCACCAGTGAGCTCATTGTCTGTTACTGCATAAAAACATGTCTGCTTTTGGGTGCCTTTCTGTACAAAGTGCACCCCCCTGTAAGTATTTCCAATAAATGTCCTATTTTTGCACAGGCAAATGGTGAACTGTAGCTTTTTTGGATCATTAATTTGAATGTATGCGTATTTTTCGGACTAAAAGTCGCTCCGGAGTACAAGTCGTATCAGTCATAAAATGCACAATACTCTGAAAAAAAAACCCATAAGTCGCACCAGAGTATAGGTCGCATTTTGGGGGAAATTTATTTGACAAAATCCAACACCAAAAACAGACATGAACCAGCTACAACAGGCTAACGATACGATATGCTATCGTGACATAAACACAACGAGAAGCTGAGAACGGGCCTGATGTAACATTAAAAGTTATTCAACTAACCACAACGTAAATAACACGTTTATCGAACCATTTGTGTCACTCCAAATCATTAAAGCCATCGATCGCGTTCGTCCTCCTTTATGTAAACAAGTCCGACGTCAGCGGCGGGTTGCAGTTCAAACTTTTCCACAGGCCCATATAACAATATATAAACTATGTATGAAATAACAATAATATAAACAACAATTTTATCGAACCAATTTTCGTCTTGTGTCACTTCAAAACAAAACAAAACAAACGCGCGCACGCGCACACGCACGCACACACACACATACACACACTCAGCTGTTGACGCCGCAAAGACTACGTGCGCCGCTGACGTCAGACTAGATATATCAAATAAATGTAATATAAAGAACAATTTTAACAAACCATCCGTGACTCTCTAAATCAGGGGTGGGCAATTCTGGTCCTCGAGGGCAGGTGTTGTGCTCGATTTGGTTCCCCCGTGAGATTTTGTTCCCCCTGCCGCAGGAGCGCGCACGCCTTGTTTGGAAAGCGAAAAACCGACGCCGTACGGCGTCAGCACTATGTTGTTTTCAATAAAAACATGAAGAACTCACGTTTGCGTCAGTTAATTTTAATTTTTTTAAGGATTATTCTCATTTGATGTCTTTAAAGGCCTAGAGACATCCCTTTTTTTTCCCAATTAGAACGGAATTTGATAGAATGTATAAAGTGAACACATTTGCCGCATTGGAAATTAAAAATGGACACCGATTACTAAGAATAATGCTGAAATGAAATGCCAGTTTATCGATCGGGTCCCGCACGAAGCCAAACTGGCGGCGCCATTACTGTGACGTCACAAGTTGTACATCTGGATGTCAACAAACCCAAACAGCATGGCAGATGATAGCGACAGCTCCGTTTCTAGCGGCAATATTAGCATCATTTTATCCGATTCAGAAACCTCTTTTGACGCAGAATATGATGAATCCAGCCGTTCACTTGGGCTGAGCTGAGCACATTTTCTGAATTGTGCCCCTCCCGTCACTCTGGTTAGGTTGGCATAGTAAAAAGTGCTCTTGGGGGCTTTAGAGTGCCGAGTTGATCTCGGCACATGAAGACACGACCACCTGCAACGTTTGGTTTAGGTTTTATAAGCATTTTCAATTTTATTGCTTAAATCGCATTTTCTCGACGAGCTGAGCACGTTTTCTGAATTGTTCCTCTCCCGTCACTGTGGTTGCGTTGGCATACTAAAAAGTTCTCAGGGGGCTTTAGAGTGCCAAGTTGACCACTGCGCATGGAGAAATGAACATCTGCAGCGTTTAGTTTAGGTTTTAGGCGTTTAGTTTAATTTTATTGCTTAAATCGCATTTTTTCGTCGAGCTGAGCACGTTTTCTGAATTGTGCCCCTCCCGTCACGCTTCGACATACTTTTCAAAGTCAAAGTCTCAAAGTCTCCTTTATTGTCAATGAGGTGCGACAGTGTATGTGCAAGAATGGAGGAGAATGTTCACAGGAAGGTCACGTGGAGATAAAAACCAGCAGGTGCCAGAGGGAGCCAACCAAGGACTCGGCCAAAGATGATCGCCAAGGCCGAAAGACGGGATGGAAGACAACAGCCCCCACACACACCGAATCGCCCATAACCAGCACCACTCCCATAGAATCAGAATCTCCTGCGAACTTGCCACACCCACTGACTCATCACCAATCAAACTCGGCCCACACTGGCATGTGCAAATGAATATAAGCTGACCAAAGAACCTTGAATGTTGCCTTTTCTGAATGGAGACTTTCTGCTCTCCCTGTGTGGAGTTTGCATGTTCCCCCCGGGCCCGCGTGGGCTTTCTCCGGGCACTCCGGTTTCCTCCCGCATCCCAAAAACATGCTTCGTAGGCCGATTGATCACTCCGAATTGTCCCTAGGTGTGAGTGCGAGTGCGAATGGTTGTTTGTCTCTGTGTGCCCTGCGATTGGCTGGCAACCGATTCAGGGTGTCCCCCGCCTACTGCCCGATGACGGCTGGGATAGGCTCCAGTGCGCCCGCGACCCCCGTGGGGACTAAGCGGTACAGAAAATTAATGGATGGATGGATATTAATTTGCTTTGAAAATACCTGAGTAATAAAATGGATGGATGAATGATGATCACAATTACGTATAAAGTCTCCTTTGTAATATATACTCCTTATAGCATGTAACGGTACCCAAAAAGAGGAGTTTCTTTCCATCGAGGTTTATGCAAAGAGCTCACGTAATTATATTGTTGCTTTTGGTGAAGTGAATGAGTGTTCCGTCTGTACGACTGGTCTTTGAATGCACCCCGCTTCAACGGCAGAACGCGGATGAATTTAAAGGCCTAGAGACACCGATATATGTACAAATCGGTTTTAGTTAGCTTATGGGCTTATAAATATAAATTGACGATCGAAACAACGAAAGGGAAGCTGTTGCTCTGAAAAATTTAATTTAAATTTGCCGCGCAGACGAGTTTGACTGCACCGAGCCGCCAGCCGGAAGTGACGTCTAATGACGTCCCAAGTTGTACGCGTTTAGCTTCAGTGAATGTAAACAAAAAGAGAAGAGGGGCCAGCGCGGAGACGTCGGGCCAGGCTTGCGGCCAGCCCAGCTCGCCCAGCCGTGCCTTCCATTCTCCTGGCGTACGTTCGTTCGCGGGACGACAAGATGGGTTGCGTTCACCTGATAGGATCCACGAACCGGACAGCGCGTGCCTGCTGTGTGCTCGTGTTCACAGTGGCCTGGTTGACTGTCATCTTTCCGGACTCTGCCGTGCATCGGGAGCGGCTAGCGTGCTATCACTCTTATTGTTCATCTTCTTGTTTTATTTTTCCTGTGTTGTTTACTTGTATGTGCGTTGTGAACTCTGTCTTATCTTTCCGGACTCTGCTGTGCATCGGGAGCGGCTAGCGTGCTATCACTCTTATTGTTCATCTTCTTGTATCCACGAACCGGACAGCGCGTGCCTGCTGTGTGCTCGTGTTCACAGTGGCCTGGTTGACTGTCATCTTTCCGGACTCTGCCGTGCATCGGGAGCGGCTAGCGTGCTATCACTCTTATTGTTCATTTTCTTGTTTTATTTTTCCTGTGTTGTTTACTTGTATGTGCGTTGTGAACTCTGTCTTATCTTTCCGGACTCTGCTGTGCATCGGGAGCGGCTAGCGTGCTATCACTCTTATTGTTCATCTTCTTGTTTTATTTTTCCTGTGTTGTTTACTTGTATGTGCGTTGTGAACTCTGTCTTATCTTTCCGGACTCTGCTGTGCATCGGGAGCGGCTAGCGTGCTATCACTCTTATTGTTCATCTTCTTGTTTTATTTTTCCTGTGTTGTTTACTTGTATGTGCGTTGTGAACGGTGTCTTGTCACCCTGGGATAGTGAGAAACGTAATTTCGATCTCTTTGTGTGTCTTGACATGCGGAGTAATTGACAATAAAGGAGACTTTGAGACTTTGACTTTGAAAAGTATGTCGAAGCGTGACGGGAGGGGCACAATTCAGAAAACGTGCTCAGCTCGACGAAAAAATGCGATTTAAGCAATAAAATTAAAAATGCGCCTAAAACCTAAACTAAACGCTGCAGATGTTCATTTCTCCATGCGCAGTGATCAACTTGGCACTCTAAAGCCCCCTGAGAACTTTTTAGTATGCCAACGCAACCACAGTGACGGGAGAGGAACAATTCAGAAAACGTGCTCAGCTCGTCGAGAAAATGCGATTTAAGCAATAAAATTGAAAATGCTTATAAAACCTAAACCAAACGTTGCAGGTGGTCGTGTCTTCATGTGCCGAGATCAACTCGGCACTCTAAAGCCCCCAAGAGCACTTTTTACTATGCCAACCTAACCAGAGTGACGGGAGGGGCACAATTCAGAAAATGTGCTCAGCTCAGCCCAAGTGAACGGCTGGATTCATCATATTCTGCGTCAAAAGAGGTTTCTGAATCGGATAAAATGATGCTAATATTGCCGCTAGAAACGGAGCTGTCGCTATCATCTGCCATGCTGTTTGGGTTTGTTGACATCCAGATGTACAACTTGTGACGTCACAGTAATGGCGCCGCCAGTTTGGCTTCGTGCGGGACCCGATCGATAAACTGGCATTTCATTTCAGCATTATTCTTAGTAATCGGTGTCCATTTTTAATTTCCAATGCGGCAAATGTGTTCACTTTATACATTCTATCAAATTCCGTTCTAATTGGGAAAAAAAAGGGATGTCTCTAGGCCTTTAAAGACATCAAATGAGAATAATCCTTAAAAAAATTAAAATTAACTGACGCAAACGTGAGTTCTTCATGTTTTTATTGAAAACAACATAGTGCTGACGCCGTACGGCGTCGGTTTTTCGCTTTCCAAACAAGGCGTGCGCGCTCCTGCGGCAGGGGGAACAAAATCTCACGGGGGAACCAAATCGAGCACAACACCTGCCCTCGAGGACCAGAATTGCCCACCCCTGATTTAGAGAGTCACGGATGGTTTGTTAAAATTGTTCTTTATATTACATTTATTTGATATATCTAGTCTGACGTCAGCGGCGCACGTAGTCTTTGCGGCGTCAACAGCTGAGTGTGTGTATGTGTGTGTGTGCGTGCGTGTGCGCGTGCGCGCGTTTGTTTTGTTTTGTTTTGAAGTGACATAAGACGAAAATTGGTTCGATAAAATTGTTGTTTATATTATTGTTATTTCATACATAGTTTATATATTGTTATATGGGCCTGTGGAAAAGTTTGAACTGCAACCCGCCGCTGACGTCGGACTTGTTTACATAAAGGAGGACGAACGCGATCGATGGCTTTAATGATTTGGAGTGACACAAATGGTTCGATAAACGTGTTATTTACGTTGTGGTTAGTTGAATAACTTTTAATGTTACATCAGGCCCGTTCTCAGCTTCTCGTTGTGTTTATGTCACGATAGCATATCGTATCGTTAGCCTGTTGTAGCTGGTTCATGTCTGTTTTTGGTGTTGGATTTTGTCAAATAAATTTCCCCCAAAATGCGACCTATACTCTGGTGCGACTTATGGGTTTTTTTTTCAGAGTATTGTGCATTTTATGACTGATACGACTTGTACTCCGGAGCGACTTTTAGTCCGAAAAATACGCATACATTCAAATTAATGATCCAAAAAAGCTACAGTTCACCATTTGCCTGTGCAAAAATAGGACATTTATTGGAAATACTTACAGGGGGGTGCACTTTGTACAGAAAGGCACCCAAAAGCAGACATGTTTTTATGCAGTAACAGACAATGAGCTCACTGGTGCCACTGTGCCCTCCAGTCAGCTACTCTTGGCCTCACCAAATGTGGCACTTTGCCCTGTCGCACGACACAGCCATGATAAAAGGCCAAGTATGCGTTACAAGTGACTGCGGGACGTTTCCAACACCATCAAAACAAAGCAAAAAACTGCATGTGGAGCACAGGTGTCAAACTCCAGTCATTGGGTGTCGCATCCCTGCATGTTTCTCAAGTTTACCTTGTTAAACATATTGATTCAAATGATCATTCATCCTCACGTTCTGCAGGAGCCCCCGCGGACTGGAATTTGACACCCCTGACAGAAAGCACCAATTGAAAATATTCAATTTAGCAAACAATTTGGAAAGCAACCCAGTCAAAAAAAAAAAGGATACTTTGTGAGCGTGTAGGAAAAATGACATTTTGAGTTAAATCCAAACAAATCTCCAAGAATTTGCAAATAATCTCTTTGAAAGACACAATTTGGAAATCATAGTTTGAAATAAGCCATTAGATACACACAAATGCAAATTAAAATGTAAAACTTTAACTTAAAAAAGATTCATCTTAATTTGGTAGGAGCTGTGGCAAAATGAAAGACAAATGCTTTAACATCTACCTTAGAAAAATTAAAGTTACTCCCCCACCCACTAAACAAAAACCCAAGCGAAAGAAAAATAAACTCAAATATTTAAAAACAATGAATTAAATAAATACAGTACATTCAGTGGAAGCTGTAAAACATTTGGTTGTTTTAAAAACAGAAACAAGAAATACAAAGTAGATCCTAAAAAAAATGGGCAGGGAATAAATTGACAAAGCCAAAAAGACTGAAATGAAAGCGGCTTGCGACGGTGTGGCGTCAAAAGAAAGTTCGGGCCAATCTCCTTCCCTTGGACTTGATTAGAGGATACGTGGCGGCGGCGCTGCGTTCCAATTGGTCTGCGGGCGTGTTGCCAGCTTTGCGCCTCAGCAGGAAGTCCACGCTGGACGGCGTCATGGCATAAAAAACATTGCCCGTGGCCGGGATCAACAACTCTGAGGAAACAAACACAAAGTCAACAACTGTGCCGCAAGACTCAAAAGTTAAGAGTCCTCGACTCGGATAGCGGCAAAGAATGGACGGCTGGCTTCGCAGATAAAAAGTCGTTGTCATCACGTAACTCACGCATGGAAAAACTTGTCAAGGCGTCTCTCTAGTCTGGACTTGACTCCAAGTCAAACATGGGCGAGTCTGACAAACTCAGAAGTACAAAAGCAATCAATTCGATTCAATAAATGTTTTGGTGGTGAAACAACAACCAAAACCTTTTGGGCATCTTTGAGGAATTTTCAGCTTGTACTCGGAAGGAGGACAAGAAAGTGGCAGGAGATTGGCTGGTAATAATTGAGACCCTAGACCAGCTCAGTGGCCTAGTAGTAGAGTGTCTACCCTGAGACTGGAAGGTTGTGGGTTCAAACCCCGGCCGGGTCATACCAAAGACTATAAAAATGGGACCCATTGCCTCCCTGCTTGGCACTCAGCATTAAGGGTTGGAATTGGGGGGTTAGATCACCAAATGATTCCCGAGCGCGGCACCGCTGCTGCTCACTGCTCCCCTCTCCCCCCAGGGGATGGATCAAAATCACATGGGGATGGGTTAAATGCAGAGGACAAATTTCACCACACCCAGATGTGTGTGTGACGATGATCATTGGGACTTTAACTTTTGACTTTAGAGGAGGTTTCTGATTGCCTGTTGATGGCACTAAAGCACTACTTGTGTCTAAATTAAGCTTTTACACAGCTTGAGCTCAAAGCACAATGTATGCTCCCAAAACACGCCCCTGGGGGACGAGTCTGAGCTGCGGTGCACCTTTCCCTTCGGGCAGAAGTTGAACCAGCTCGTATGCCGACGCCCGCACCGGGTCCTGATTGTGCTTCTCCAGTGCCATGCCGATGGCGGCCGGCGTCTTGTCGTCGCTCGTCACCTGAGGATGAACAAAGTCGGACTACAATTCCAACAGTGCCACCGTGGCAGTCAATCGCTGCGCTCCACAGACCAGGATGCTGCGGTACAAGTTGCCATCTTGCAGGTCCATGCGGATCCTGATAATGCGCATGTCAGGGCCCGAACTCTGACCCCTGCTGCCGGCGACAGGCTGGTTGTTGCCACAGGAGGCGGAGCGGCGGTGGGATTTGGGAGGAGTCCCTGGAACCAACCGGGAGGCCGCCGAGCCGTTGATGGCCAGCGGCGGCGACGTGTCCACATCCAGACACGACACTGACGGAGATCTCATGTGCTAAAAAAAAAAAGAAAAAAAACGTCGATCCACCATAACTTGTGACTTTATTTTATCAATTTGCCTCCAAAATATCTATCTTTTGGGGACTTTGGGGGTCAAAACTCACATATTTTGTAGCTACGTATTTTAAAATCCAATTTGTGGCTCCAAATGATATTTTTAGAAAAGCCCAACGCAAACCTCCAAAAGTTGAGGATCGTCCGAAGACGCAACTGTGACCCGCCTCGAGGAGGCGATGGCGCGGACGCACGCTCGGCTCGCTGGCAAAAGGAGGCCCGCGCTCACCTTGGTGAGTTTGGAGAGCAGGCTGTTGACGGGCCAGGACGAGTCCGAGGGAGCGTCGGCCGGGCCGCTCACGGAGACGCTGAAGCTGGACACAAGCAAGTGTCAGAACATGGCGAGACAGGCGGGACGCTTCGGCCAGGCGGACTTACTTGGGGCACTGCGTGATGACGACGGTCGGCAGGCCGCCGCAGGCTTGTGGCACCGCTTCGCAAGGTGCTTCGATCTCATTGGATAGTCTGTAACTAAACATGCACGAGTGGCCGTCTCCTTTTTCTGAAATAAAGGGGCGTCATAGCGGGGTTGTTGTCATTGCTGAACATAGTTTACCTTTCCTGGTCGCTTAGCGTGGGAACGCTGCGGTACCAGCGCATGAAGGCCTCATCCGGTACCAAGGAGCAGTTTTTACACGACGACTGCAGCAGCTGGATTTGAGCTAGAACCTCAAATTCCTGTCAAAGAGGAGCAACAAAGGAATCCAAGCAAAGAGGATCGAAGCGCGCAAAGAGCGTGAGATTGCGACCGCGCTGGCAGAGTGGCTGGCTCCTAAAGTCTCTCATTATGGGCGCGGCCTTCATGTCTCAGATTGGCTAACTACGCGTCCACTCACGCGTCGGCGCTTGTCAAAGTTGATGTAGCCGTTCTGCAACGAGACCACGCGGGTCAGCAAAGAGGCGGGCAAAGCATGCAAAGGCAGCGACGCACTGACCTCCAGCCGATCCTTGACAGCGGTGTCCAGCATGGTCAGGTCGGTCAGGAACTGGCCCAGGTAGGGCACCGTGCCCTGGCACGCGCCCCACTGACAAAAAAGTCAGCAAGACCATGACACCGTCTGCTTTTCAAACCAGCACGTTTTTGCTTTTGCGAGCTTTGCGCCGATCTTGGCTCCAAATCAGGTTCCCTTACTTGGGCTCAAACAATTCAACCCCAAAGGTTGGCCTATATCCCGCATTGGGTTCCTTACTTTTTTCCCAAGTGCTATTTGATATGAATTGGGCTCACCTCTGTAGCGCGCTTGCTGGTGATGTGCTCGTCCAGGTTGGCAAACTTAGATGTGCCTTCCTACGTTCGACACAAAAAGGGGAAAAAATTAATTGAGTGGCAAAACGCTATTTGGTACATTTGGTACTCACGATGCTGGCATGATTTAAAAAAACGATTTTCCTGATAGAACAAAGGCAAATGCCCTGAATTCCTAGATTCAAGCCCTCCCCCAAAAAAATCGTCATAGTACACTCGCTGACAACTTCTCACAGCAAAGACATAAGAATGGAAGCGTTTTGGGAGGCCATCCTGCTCATTATAATGTGCCCACCTTGGCCACCTGGGGGCGGTATGAACACACACAGGCAGACAAAAGGATACATTGTCCAGTGAGACGTCTCAACTGCTCTCAGCTCATCTGTACAGCGCAAATATTTGTCATTCCACGCAGAGGATTTTTTTCTCTCGCATCACCTCCTTAAGCAACTCTCGGCTCTGCGAGTAGTTGTCCTTGTCCGAGAAGATCTCGCACAGATCCTCGTACTTCTTCATCATCTCCCTGGAAAACAAACAGTCGCACGCACAACAATTTGACATCACATTATGAGCCTAAGCACATGCAGTCAAAAGAGTCAAGGCGCACGTCCGTACCTGTCGGTGTCCTGCCACGTCCTCCTCAAGCGGTGCATGGGGTTGCTCTGCAGGGCCGACACGATGGCATACAGC
Source organism: Syngnathus scovelli (assembly GCF_024217435.2). Lineage (NCBI taxonomy): Eukaryota > Metazoa > Chordata > Actinopteri > Syngnathiformes > Syngnathidae > Syngnathus > Syngnathus scovelli. Next base: position 13,981,188 of record NC_090855.1, read on the forward strand.
GAAGAGAAGTTCTTCTTGCCGCGACACGCCTTAATAAAGCGAGCGTGAGGTGCAAATGCAAGGCAGAGCTACAAGGCGAGCCGTGCGCTGAAGCCGGTTGGCACCAGCGCTCACCTGGGCCACGGCGATCCACTTCTCCAGCAGCCTGGCCGGCCTCCGTGTGCCAGCACTGCCGCTCAGGCATGAGACCAGCACAGCGTTGGCCAGACAGTTGAACTGGCGGACGGTGGCCCGCACGGACCAGCACGCGCCCTCGTGGCCTTTCTTGTCGCGCTGCGACCACAGCGAGCCCAGGCAATGGTACGGCACCAGGCGCACGAACAGATCCTACACGCATGCAGACACGTTTGGCACAGGTGAGTTGCGCCAAGTATCGGCGAGTCTAACCATTTTCTCCAGAATCCCAAATGAAGACCGACAGCGCAAAGCCCACGGAAGTGGTGACGCAAAAGCGAAAGACGGCAACGCAGACATTTTCTCTCACCGTTTCAATGCGGGTGAGCTGCTCGGCCACGACGGCCGTCGGGAAACCCAGAATGGCGGCGGCCTGGAACTGACGTGTATCCCGAGACGACGGGCTGCTGGCGACGTTCACCTCTGCCCCTGGGACATACATTTTTTGCTGTCAAGGTCTGACCCGCGTGAGAGGCTACAGAAGGATTAAAAAATGATAAATCACTTCTTTACAGGCATAACATTTGGACTGCTGGAAAATACTTTGTCGTGTACTATTTAACTTTGATCGGCCTCTATTTTTAATTCTGCATTATTTGGGGAGGAGCGTCACTGGTTAGCACGTCCGCCTCACAATTAGGAGGATGCGGGTTCGATTTTACTTCCGGCCTTCCCTGTGTGGAGTTTGCACGTTTACCACGTGCCCCGTGTGGGTTTTCTCCAGGCACATCCCCAAAACATGGTTGGTAGGCCGATTGAGCACTCCAAATTGCCCCAGGTGTGAGTGGAGTGCGGATGGTTGTTCGGCTCTGTGTGCCCTGCGATTGGCTGGCGAAGGCAGGGTGTCCCCCGCCTACTGCCCCATGACTGTTGGGATAGGCTCCAGCACGCCCATGACCCCGTGGGGACAAGCGGTACAGACAATGGATGGATGGATGGATGGATGGATGGATGGATATTGGGGTGGGGGTAGGGCTGAGGCTCAACCTGGATATGCGTCGTCGGGCAGCAAGGCTTTCTCACTGAGCTCCTCGGCCAGGCGAAGAACGCAAGCGCGAAGGTCAGCGGCGGAAGGTGAGTCTCCAGGAAGAAGTGGCGCCAATCGCAGGAGGCGCGAAGGCTCCTGGAGGCCGCGGAAGTCCTCGGGGTACTCGGACAGCCATGCGCCAAACAACGAGCGCACGGCTCTGCGGTGCAGGTCACAACATTAGGGACACTTTTGCAAGCACTTTGCCTTCACCAAATGACCAAATTGACTCTGCCAGAGAGCTTTGTTCAATTGCCTTGGCCGCGAACAGAATGCAGTCAACCCCCGTTTACCGCGAGGGATACGCTGTCGAGTGTCTTGGAAGGCAGAACGCAACCAAATGCTGCCGTCGCTTGGTTTAAATACGAGCGGGGTCACAGACCATTTCAACTCGTAAATCAAGGCGTTGACCGAAACTCTTTATGGCGTCAAATGCGCGGCGACCTGTTGAAGGATTTCCTGGGCTGTCCGTCGTCAGCGTGGCTGGGCGGCCACTCCAACCTGCCCGAGCAAAGGTCAGGTGAGGCAACGTCTGGTGCGGCCACGGAAACGGGAGCCCTACCTGTCAGTGAGCACATCCAACACTTTCTGCGTGGTGCTGAAAGAGCGATAGGTCGCCAGGAAGATGGCGACAAAGCACGGGTCACCCAGCGCGAAAGAGTGCAGCAGGTGTAGCGTCAGCTTCTCTTCCGTGCCTGCCTTCACATACTTGCTGCGGGAAACGCACGACTGCAAACGCAAGGACAAACCAAAACAACACACCAATTACTTCTCACAGGAGTATAATGCTCTCACACACTCAGACTTTGCTCACACACACACAACTGAAAGGCTTTTACCCAGTTCACGGCATGCACGCACTCACGCACGCAGACGTTTTTTTTCTCACGTTTACTACGCTGTTCCACTTCCAAACCACTACGAAAAGGCTCTCCCATGCAGATATCTGCAGTATACACACGCTGTCTCTTACCGTGGGCGAGCCAGCCACTTGTTTGACCACCACTGTGTAGATGAGTCCATCCTCTTCCTCCTCCGCAACTGTGGACTGCACGCACAAGACACGCACACATGTTAATGCTGCTCGTTGCGGAACGCACATAACTGCTGGTTTTGATTGGTATTGATTGGCGTCCTCACCGCATTCAGAGGACAGTACCACGTTGTCTTCATGGGCGACGACTCCACCTGAGCCAGAAAAACATGAGTGGCACGTCAAGCCCAGCCAAGTTTCTTTCCATAGGCCTTTGTGGCAGAAACGCCGCAAGGGGCTTCTGAACTAGCACGGGACCACTTTTTGCCCACAGAGACAAAGCTGGCCGGCCGGCTGCTCGTGGCGAGTCAAGACCGAGCGTTGGCTCAGTAACGCCAGAGAGGCACGAGGGGCTGGCCGAGTCGAGGCCATTGACATACGGCTAATGCTAATTGCTACCTGACTTAGGCACGTTTTCTCCTCAATTCATATGCAGTTAGCCACTTTTTGTCTTTCATTTGCTGGCGGGAAGCAGTGGAGTGCGCATGCCCAAAAAGCCCAGGGACTTATGTCCAGAACAATAGCCCCTCTCGTCTTCCTCCAGTGCTCTATTTTTTTCCTTCTTTGTGTTTGTGTGCACTGTGAGAAACCAGTTTGTCCAATTACCACAACAAATTTTACTCCAGACTATGATGCACTAGGAAAAAAGCGAAACCAACAATACTATTGATTTCTTTATTACTTTATTAGATGTATTCTTTCACTGATTCTTCAAGATGGTGTATTTGGTCAGAATGTTTGCCCTTGGATGTGATTTCGATTTCATTAGATAAACATATTTCATAAATCTGACCTGCAGGCGCTGAAGTGATGGAAAATGTTATTCATCATAACAGTGTCGTATTTAATAAGAATCACTGATAGTAGTTTTTTGGTGAAATATTTTTTTAATGCTGTTAATAAATGCATTTGTTTTCAAAAATTTTTTTTAATATCCATGCTTTAGTATCTACTAAAAGTAAAAACCTTTTATGCAATGACCTTTACATGTCATTTATATTACTTCACACAAACACTACATCCATCTGCTCCTGGTTCGGCACCCCGGTCAAAATTTAGAACCCAATTCGGCCCGCAAGTCAAAAAGTTTGCCCACCCCTGCTCCAAAGGAAGCAAGTGGGAGCAGTAAAGCTGATCATGGCGAAAAGAGGAAAGTAGTGCGCAAAACGGTTGAATTAATCGCAAAATATGAGTCCGGTGTGCTGGTGTCAGAGTTGGCGCGGGAGTTTTGCATGGCAAGATCGACAATAAGCTCGATTCCCATGAACTTTAATACAGTACGTATACTGTGTTATCTTTCATTAGAATTTCTGCAGTTTTTCTTGTTTTTGTTTTTTGAAATTAAGAAAGAAAATGGTTTTGATGTTTTTGCTGCACACGAACTTTAATACAGTACGTATACTGTATGTTATCTTTCATTAGAATTTCTGCAGTTTTTTGTTTTCGTTTTTTGAAATTACGAAAGAAAACGTTTTTGCTGTTTTTCCTGCACACGAACTTTGATACAGTACGTATGTTATCTTTCATTAGAATTTCTGCAGTATTTTTGTTTTGGAAATTAAGAAAATGTTTTTGCTGTTTTCTTGCACACGATCTTTGAAATGTTGTCTTTCATTGGTAAAAATAAAAAAAATGTTTTGATACGCTTTTTTTCCCCTCACAATTTAAAACGATATCTTTTACTATTAGAATGAAACACACAAGCGAGTTGCAACAGATACGGCAATACATTCCCCAGCCTAGCCTACTATTTTAATTCAGTTTATTATTTATATTACCGTATTTGCCGGTGTATTGGTCGACCTTTTTCGATCCAAAATCGACCGAAAAAAATCGACCTCGACTTATACACCGAGTCATAAAATTTAACTTCGTATTCATCGCTTCAAATGTGATGGTAACCAAGGCCGTTTCTCATGCATCTCATTGTGCGTTGCACTTAGAAAATTTGAACCGGGCGGCGTGCGCGAGTGCGCGGCCCGCTGGAAGTCGAATGAGGCGCCGCGATCTCCTCCGCGGTGCTTATAAACAGCTGATCCGCTCGGCAGGGGCTATTTTCGGCCACTTGGCGCGTGCGCACAGCCTCCCGGATGTGCCGGGGGGGTGCGCGAGCTCGCCGGCCGCTGGAAGTCGAATGAGGCGCCGCGATCTCCTCCGCGGTGCTTATAAACCGCCGATCCGCTCGGTGGGGGCTATTTTCGGCCACTTGGCGCGTGCGCACGGCCTCCCGGATGTGCCGGGCGGGTGCGCGAGCTCGCCGGCCGCTGGAAGTCGAATGAGGCGCCGCAATCTCCTCCGCGGTGCTTTTAAACAGCCGATCCGCTCGGCGGGGGCTATTTTCGGCCACTTGGCGCGTGCGCACGGCCTCCCGGATGTGCCGGGCGGGTGCGCGAGCTCGCCGGCCGCTGGAAGTCGAATGAGGCGCCGCGATCTCCTCCGCGGTGCTTATAAAGTGCCGATCCGCTCGGCTTGGAGCTATTTCCGGCCTCCCATTGGTGCCGGGCGGCGTGCGCGAGCTCGCCGGCCGCGATCTCCTCCGCGGTGCTTATAAACAGCCGCATGCGCACGGCCTCCCGGAATTTGAACACATTTCGTCAAAAAATTTTGCATATTGAATTTTGAAGTTTAATATAATGCAACAATTGAGCTCGACTTATACAAAGGATATATCATAAAATCGTAAATTTCCGTCGAATTTTAGGGGGTCGACTTATACACCGAGTCGACCTGTACACCGGCAAATACGGTATTTATTTATACATTACCTACTTGTTAGGGTTTTTCAAATTATCCTTATCGTATGATTATGTTGGAATGCAACCGGTAATAAATAACCTACCTTGTCTCATCCTACACAAGGTCGTAAAACATCCCCTGATATGTTTTGACTAGAGCACAAGGGCTTCCTATTCAGTCTACTCTTACCCCCACTCTTTCTCTTAATAAATATGCCTTTGCAGTTGGGAGAGGCTCCAGATTTCATTCCTGTAGCGAGTGAACTCTCCACCTGCAGGTGTCTAAAAGAACTTGCCTGTCTCCCGTGTGGTTCTTGCAAAATAAGTTGGAGTGAGCAAATCTCTAACACTACTCACTTATTTATGCAGTTTATGATGTAAAATAATGAAAAAAATGCTTTAAAAAAAGCGTTTTTTTTGGCTTGGAAAGGGTGAATCTTTTTCTATTATTTGTAATAGGAAAACATGATTAGGAATTCGAACGATTCACTTCTCGAACAGCCTTCTGGAACGGCTTGTGGTCGAAAACCGAGGCTCCACTGTACTAGTAAGTAAGTAATGTATTAAAGATCAAGTAAAAATATGTGAAAATTTTCACATATAAGTCGCTCCTGAGTATAAGTCGCCCCCCCAGCCAAACTATGAAAAAAACGCGATTTATAGTCCGAAAAATACGGTAAATGAAAAACGTTGTCTTGCAATTAAAAAGAAAAAACAAGCAATTTCTAAATTAAATATTTTCCGAGATTTGAAGCGGATGATTTGTTATGTATGCTTTATTGGCAGTGAGCAGAGCCGAGCGCCGAAGCCCGACAGGGCTGACACTCGAGCGCAGTGGTGCGGTACGCTTTCCACACGGTGGCGCGGCGCTGACAAAGCGTGCCGCCCCCCCGCTTTTCCTCGGCCCGGTTGCGGTTGATGTCACCCACGCATAGCCAACCACCGTCCGCCGTCGCCGGCCGTGGGCTGACGGCCCACTTGGAGTGGTCCTTGCTGTTATTATAGGGCGACAGGCCGCCCGGGGACAGGCGCGTGACGTCCAGCACCTTCCAGCCCGGGCTGCAGTCGGATGGCAGGATGCCTCCCGAGTGGATCCAGAACTGCACCAAGAGGTCCGAGCGCAGGGCGGGGGCCACCCATGACTGGTACAGGTCTACACCAGCAGGGGGAGGACAAAGGTTAGGGAAGGCAACAAAGTCAAACATTTCAGCCCTCTGTATGCATCTCAAATAGGAGCTGGAGGATGAACTTGTCCTGGAGTTTGACCCTCTACTCGCAGCCACAATGGCGGACTTGTTTGACTCAAACTGATGTCCTTGTCAAATTGCACGATGCTCAATTTAACAGGCTTCAGAAGATAAAATTCTTAATTGAAATAAAGACTTCCCTATTTCATTTAGGTCAGACCTACATAATGGACGTCAAATGGCCGCTTCAAGTCAAGATGGATGACTTGCAACTTTTGGGGCCTGGCTTCTACAAGACTTAGTTTGCGAGTCTGTTCAAGAACCAAATTCATGTTGCTGCATTAAACTGGCTTCAGCGGCTGAATTTAAAATAGAATCCACACTTGATTGCTATCCAGCCGAAGATGACTGTTGAAACCAAAATGGCTGACTTGCTGTGTTAGCCGAAAATGCTCGAAAACCAGTTTTTGCCCTATTTTGCCTACCGCGGTCGAAAGCAGCTCCTTTGGCGAAGCTGACGAAGGTGGCGCCGCCTTTAGATGTAAGCGTGACGCTGCGGTTGGTGGGTGGGGCCAGCGCACTGCTTTGATTGCATACGGCGGACAGAGCTGGGGCCGCCGCTGCAAAGAAGGGCGGCACGTCGCAGTCATAGACGTTCGCCTGGTTGATCTGCAGCTGCTCACCTGTACGAAGAAAATCGCCACATGCGCTGACATTTTGCAGTGGTTCTTTTTCTTTGTCGGACATCTGGTTTACCGATGGTGTGGAAGTGGTCCAGCGGGAAGCTGACGCACAGGAAGTTCTGTCCATAAGTGGCACCACTGTCGGGGAAGTGGTAGCGACCCGCCTGTCGTGCCGGGGGAAAGATGGGCGTGCTGTGGATGAGCCAGAAACCCTGTGTCTTGTCCAGCAGCACCACACCTCCGCGCCACAAAAGGCAACAAACGCACTCCAGTCACATCGCAGAAAAAGTCTGTTTGCCTCTCGAGTCATGCTAGGACTTAGCGTCACGCATTCGGCGAGAAATGAATTGGTTTGATGACATAAGTATCGTTGCTGAATGCGTGTCCCGGCACATCGGCAAACGTGGCTCTCCTTGGCTAAGCGGGACTTGATTTGGGTACACTCGAGAGGCGTATCAACAAAAACGGCCATGGCTTTTTTGGGCAAGTGCAGAGCTCACCTTTGGTGTGTCCTCCTTTGTGGTTGTGCCCAAGCCCATCCTGGTCATTGTAAAGGATGTAGGCCACTCCTGCCTGCTGACAAAGAGGGCATTGTGCATTTGAATCGGCTTACCGTCGGACAGGCGAGCGAGCGTACTTGAGTCTGCCAGTAGAGTTGCGCCAGCGTCCTGCCCAGCGCTCCCATTGTGTCGTTGATGGTCCCCACGCCGGGTGTCCAGCCGGCGCTGCTCTCATCCAGCAGCAAGTACATTAGACCCGATGCCGCGCCATGCATCTTTGGCAATTTGTACATGTAAAACCTCAAGGGGAAAAAAAAGGCTGGAACTGCATTTGGCACGTAAAACCGGCTGGCATCGACATTCATGTCGCTCAGATAGAAAATATTTGTCAAGTCTGCACGCGTGGGAAGGAGGCTCCTGCCGGCTCAGCTTGTCTGTCCAATTCCACTTTGAAATGAAAAAGAAACCCGTGTAAATGGCACCGTTGCATTACGTTAGAAATGCCATCCATCCATCCATTTTCTGAACCGCTTAGTCCCCACCGGGGTCGCGGGCGTGCTGGAGCCTATCCCAGCCGTCATTGGGCAGTAGGCGGGGGACACCCTGAACCGGTTGCCAGCCAATCGCAGGGCACACAGAGACAAACGACCATTCGCACTCGCACTCACACCTAGGGACAATTTGGAGTGATCAATCGGCCTACCAAGCATGTTTTTGGAATGTGGGAGGAAACCGGAGTGCCCGGAGAAAACCCACGCGGGCTCGGGGAGAACATGCAAACTCCGCACAGGGAGGGCCGGAGGTGGAATCGAACCCGCACCCTCCTAACTGTGAGGCGGACGTGCTACCCAGTGCGCCACCGAGCCGCCCGTTAGAAATGCCAACGTGGTGGAAATCAAACATAGTTCCTAACTTGACTGACACTCAAAAGAGAGCTTGTTAGGAGGCTAGCGTGCGTCTTGGCAGTGAGAAAAAATAGTGACTGACGTGCGAAAAAAAGCCATGCGCGGCCGTTATTTCGTTTCGGTTTGTTGAGTTGTCATTACCAGTCGACGGCGTCGCCCTGGTCGTTGTAGCAACTTATTGGAGATGCTGGGCCCCCGTGCGGCAAGAAGGAACACAGCAGCAGCAACAGGGAGAACATCTGGAAAACGACAGACAAATCCGACAAGACACTTGAAAGAGGGACACTACCTCCATAGTACACGTGCGCGTGTTTGGTGGAGTACACAGTGCTCAAGACAAGAGTGAAAACCCTCTCAACCGAGGCTCGGCAAGTCCGCTCCTCGGGAGCCACTCAGAAGCCTGATGATTTGAATCGGTCGTGTCAAGGAGGGAAACTTGGAAAATGGGCGGACTTGCCTTGTCTTCCCGTCTTAACTTTACAGCGAAGGTTGGAGGTCGGCGCGCGAGGAAGGGCTGCTGTTCACAATTGGCAATTGTAGGTCTGTAACACATTACGCAGTTTCAACATTGAAAAATAGGAAAATGTACCAGAAATGTTTTTAATGTATTACACGCATATTCAATATGAATGTGTACTGCAAGATGAAGATGACATGGAAAATGTACTGCGCTGGACTGGAAAAACGTTGGGCAAGACAATCACAGCAGTTGTAATGATATGAGCAAATGGAGATCTGCTTATCATTGTTTATGGGAGTGTGACATGTACCTCCGGACAGCAGAGGGCGCTTGAATATTCCGAAAATGAACAGGACGAGAGAGACGTAAATGTTCCGGGCTGTATACTGTATGTGATGAAGCGTGTTGAAAGAAAGTAAAAGTTCTTCTTCCTCAATATACGGTTTGGTTATTGAGAACCCACAACGAAAAAACAACACAGCAGTTGTCCCTTGCACATACAACACGCGCGTGAACATGTCTCGGATTCTTAATGATGCTAAATAATCAACTTGACGCCCTTGCCATCACATAAATGATGTCAAAGTGCTGCAGTGAAAATATCCTCTTACTTAAAAGTTACTTTGTGCAGGTTGTAAGGCAGATAGAAAGAAATATCTTGCATGAAATCAAATTGCGGGCGGCTCGGTGGAGCACTGGGTAGCACGTCCGCCTCACAGTTAGGAGGGTGCGGGTTCGATTCTACCTCCGGCCCTCCCTGTGTGGAGTTTGCATGTTCTCCCCGGGCCCACGTGGGTTTTCTCTGGGCACTCCGGTTTCCTCCCACATCCCAAAGACATGCTTGGTAGGCCGATTGAAGACTCTAAATTGTCCCTAGGCTCCAGCACACCCGGGACCCCCGTGGGGACTAAGCGGTTCAGAAAATGGATGGAAATCAACTTGCCTTGAAATGTGGTCGTTGGTCCTCATGTAAGTTGTCCGGTGTTGCTTTTGGCTTACTGGCTACCAGTCACGTCATCGCATGCGTCACGTCACATGAATTCGTTCCACTTTTTGATAAACGGAACTTGTCCCCCCACCCCCTTTATTTATTTATTTAATTTTCGTTGTTGTTTAGGTCGAACGCGATGGAATGCGGAAAGGAAAGTGTCCTCACTAACGTTGAAATGCAGGTGCAATGAGCGAGGCGGCTCACGACCGCTACCTCGCGATGTCTTATTTTTTCTATTTCCTTGACAAGCCACCATTTTCATTTTGAACATGTACGCGCCATTATTTTCTTTCCAACCTCAAGCCACAATTTTCATGTCAAATTGAGCATGAACGCGCCATTACAATTGTGTACAACATAAACTTGATTTTTTCCCCTCAGATTTGAAACGCACATGACTGAAAGGGGAAGTAGACGAAAGGGGTAGTAGACGAGTGTTTACAATTTCGGTTTCAAAATGTACACGAGCGAGTGCAGAAGTGTCTTCTTCACCAAAGCTTCACTTTTTAAAATATTTTTGAATCACGGAGATGATTTTATTGCTACATATGTTTTCTAATGCAATATGAACACTGACAATGGTGTGTCATTTCTTTTCACTTGAATAAGTAACGCTGTTATTCCCATCAATATATTTCAAATTGTTTTGTTCAGACAAGTAGAAATATAATTTTTAGGTGTTACCTGCAGCTGAGAGACCTGATGAATCTCATCGAAATATTCCCTTCAATGTTAATTGTATGTGTTATTTTGCACTGGATGTCAGTTTCCAGGTTCTTAACTGATGAATTTCGTCTTCTGTGACACAGCGGCCCAGTCGACGTCGAGCCTGACTTCTGTCACCAGCCGGTCAACAGATGGAGCAGTACTGCCTCCCCAGCTGACTGCCAGCTGAGGACACGATGGGGCCAAAAGAAGGTCCGAGGTTAGCAGGAAGCGTCGCATGGCTCGCCGCAAGCATAGCAAAGGCCGTTCCGCCGTGGATTCTTGACATCCTCCAGAAATCCCGCAGCGCTGAGACCTTTATCCTTTGCCAAATCTTTCTGCGTCATCTCCAAATTGCATTCCTCCAAACAAAGCGAGAGGCTCGGGTGCACTTTTGCTTTAATGAATTGCGAAGCAGAGAACGATCCCAGTTGTCAACCAACCCAAACGCAAGCCTCGCCAGCAGACATTCAAGTAGGTTTGCAATTTGGTAAAAAGCAAAATCATATTGAAGCTCTGCCGTTGTCATCCTGGCGGTCGGTCGGTCACGTTTGCGGCATGCGCAGCGGTTCGGTCCTCTGCTCGTCCATGCGGCCCCCCTGGACCCTCAGCAGCAGGGAGAAAAATTCGTCGTCGTCCATGGGTCCCGGGGCCCGGCTGCGCTGCTCCTCCAGCCTGCCTTGAGCCTACCGCGCCGGCACAAAGTACAAAGAGTGAGGCGCCTTCATGGGCTCCTCTGCCATCAGAATTTTGAGGGCAAGTTGCCGCACGAATAAAAAGTCGTCGAGACAACACGCGACTTTGAAATCCGCCATCAGACCGGGGGCTGAGCGTGAATTCGCTCCCCTTCAAACTGTTCCCACCGGAGCTCAGAAGGACGAGACCAAAGTGGCTGGGGGGAGAGGTGTAGGTTTATCGTGGCGAGCGTTTGGGCGCTCCGACCTGCGTGGTGAGAATCATGTTGTAGAGCTCCTCCTTGGCGCCCATCTTAGGCACTCTCCTGGCCAAGGAAAGCTGCTTGAGGCTTCCTGGGAAGCTTTGGCCTTTCTGCTTGCCCCGCGGCGACCTCCGCAGCTGTGCCCGCTGCTCGTCCAGGCGGCGAGCCTGCACCCTGGCCACCAGCTCAAAAAACTCCTCACGCTGCAGCGACGTCATGGACGAGAAGATCACTGGCGGCAACACAGCGTAGAACCAGCTAGAACATTTTTGGCTGGGGAGAGGTCACTGCCTCTAAAAAAGAGAGGTTCCGTCACAGGCCCGGGGGTCTGTGTTGTGCACGTCTCACCTCTATGTGAAGGCTTGGCGGCGTTGGGCTCGGAGTGGCATCGCCTCCTCATGCCACCGTCCAGGAGGAAGGAGCAGCGCTGGTCGTTGAGGCGCCGGCCCTCCTGCAACGTGCACAGCAGCTCGTACAGCGACTCCGGGAAGTCTGTCGGCAGCAGGACAGCCTGGTGAGAGCGTGGATGGACGGATGGATGGACGGATGGATAAAAGCACCCACCCAGAAAGTATTCATTCGGTTACTGCGTCATGAAAAGCGCGACATGTGTTGACGCTAACCTGTTGGGAATCCTCCACGAACATCTCCAACACATGACAGTCAACATCTTGGCTTTCTTCCTCCTCATCTTTTAAAATCTTGTCGTCTTTGTTTGTGGCTTTGTCAGCAACTTCCATCCAGGTGACGCCTTCAGCCATGTGCACGTTGGGATCTGTCTTAAGCCTTGCGGGATAGAGGACAAGCGGCATGAGGCGAGGTTGGCTGGGAGTGCCCCTCCAGATTTTGCGCAATGAAGCGGTGCCTTGAATGAATGTGAAAATGTGGCAAAGAGCATCCTCCTCAAGAGGTGATTTCTTGCAAGGCTTGGCACTCCATGGATTCTGCCTAGCGACATTTTGCTGTTTTCTGAAAAGTAACTTGACTTCCCCTTTTGACTTTCCGTCCCCTCTCGCCCTGTCGATTCGTCTCGCAAACCAAGTCTGTGCGACATGCTTTTTTTTTGCTATTTTTCTTTTAATTCTCTACCTGGTAGAGGAAAAGATGTCAAACTCAAGGCCACATGCGGCCCATCACATCATTTTATGTGACCTACGAAGACAAATTTTGGCTCAAATTTGTGTCAATAATAAAATTGTTTTCACTTTTAAAAACTACAGATATTGCCAGCAATTTCTATTACCATTCATCTTTTTAAAATATTAGCAGTGATTACTAGTCTATTTTCAATGTTAGTTATTCATCAGTTTGTTGTGTAGCTTATACTGTATATAATATAAGGCGTTGATAGTCATAATGGCCCTCCGAAGGAAACTGAGTACAATGCAGCCCGCGACAAAAATGAGTTTGACACCCCTGCCCTACCATCTTTCCCCGTCCGTCTGTTCACTTTGGTAAGGGGTTGCTGAAGAAACTGTATTGTGAAAGGAATTGGCGTATTTTTGTTTTATTCTTTGCTTGGTCTCAATGGCACCCCATGAATTGTCACAGAGCAAATTGAGTGTATGAGAGAGGAGTGTGGCGCCCAAAAGTGTTTGGGCATTCTCTCCGAGAAATAACTTGAGAGTGCATGTCTTGAAGGGTTACATTGCCCGGAGGAATTGCTAGCCGGCGTGCCGCCGAGCATGAAGGCAGGCTCCTTGTCTTATAGCTCGAGCTTTCTTGCAAAACACAAAGCGCTCAAGCAGGTCGCAGCTTGTCGCCTACCTTGCAAATGTTGCCAGCCGAAGGCAACTTTGGACATTCCTGCCTACGTGGTCGAGAGAATGTCGAGTGAATGTAAGCTCACCTCTTTTCTTTCTGTGGCCTCTTATGGACCACAGCGGACCTTTACATCTTGTCAAAGCCTTGAAAAATGCAGAAACCGGTTGCCGTTCTCGTGCGTGCGTGCGTGCGTGCGTGTGTGTGAGAGAGAGAGAGAGAGAGAGAGAGAGAGAGAGAGAGAGAGAGAGAGAGAGAGAGAGAGAGAGAGACAGCGAGAGAGACAAAGAGGCAGAGAGAGGCTTGCTTCAGTAGCGCTCGTGTGTCGTCCTCTTTCTTTCCCCTGCGCCCATCCGCCTGCCCATCCTTGTGCACCCCAGAACAGCATTCAAACAAAAGCAGAAGAGACAACCCGTGTCCGCCTTCTCTTCGTCACCTGCAGCGCGGTTGGTGCGTCTCGGTGAGGTCATGAAGGCATGAAGGCGTTGCGCTTCGGGGGAGCCGCAACTCCTCCAGTCGTGTTGAAACCGGCGCGTGCGCTTCTTGACGGCGGCACTGTGGTTTGGCCTCACTTCCTGTTGATTTGCAGCTGTGAAGAAACACCAAAAAGTCACAGTCAGACCTCGTACGCGTCATCGCAAAGTTAAGGAGTTAAACTGAAGTAAAGTACCCGGTTGTTCACTTGCAGGCCAAAGTGGTTTGTATGTTTTACTTTTGTATTTGATGTGCATGTTTTGTGAACTTAAGTTTATATGTTCATTTGTCTCAGCAGTTCTATGGTGCGGCTGTAATGTAAAAGAAAGTTAATCTTACAGTAAACATCAGTACCAAAGAACTCGTCTCTTTGTGAAGGTACTCGTGTTATAGTTTCAGTGTTGGAGTTCAAACTAGGCTTGCAGTTTCCGAATGTTGTGAAAATCTGCTTAAATGATTGAAGTGCAGAAAAAAAAAGCTTACAGCACCTGGTAGTCCTAGGCGGTCTCCCATCCAAGATCCTGCGAACGAGATGGGGCTTTCTCAGGGTAGTATGGCTGCAAGCTGTGATGAGACTCATAACTTACCATTCTGTAGACACAATCGCCTTAAACCATGCCAAGCAGCGGCGGTACTTGATGGCTGTTGTAAAAGTTTCCTTTCCCAATTGACGTGGAAAAAAAAAGGCTTTCAGCACCTGGTATTCCATGATGGTCTCCCATCCATTTCACAACCAGGTCCGAAATAGGCCTTCTTCCGAGACTTTTGGTGTTTCATGGAAACATGGCTATCATGAAAAGTTATTGACAGCATTTTATGTGGTAGCACGAATTTGCTGTTAAAGTTAAGTTAAAGTTAAAGTCCCAATGATCATCGTCACACACACATCTGGGTGTGGTGAAATTTGTCCTCAAAGTAAATGTCACGAAAAGGAGAAAACACTACATGGAAGCACAATGTGTTGAGTTAGGTTCTTTTACAAATACAGGACTGTCTCAGAAAATTTTAATTTTGTGATAAAGTTCTTTATTTTCTGTAATACAATTAAAAAAACAAAAATGTAATACATTCTGGATTGATTACAACCCAACTGAAATATTGCAAGCCTTTTATTATTTTAATATTGCTGATTATGGCATACAGCTTAAGAAAAACTCAAATATCCTATCTCAAAATATTAGAATATCATGGAAAACTATACTAGTAGGGTATTCAACTAATCACTTGAATGGGCTAGTTAACTCGAAACACCTTCAAGGGTTTCCTGAGCTTTGAAAAACACTCAGCTTGGTTCAGTAAACTAAATCACAAGTATGGGGAAGACTGCTGATCTGTCTGCTATCCAGAGGACCATCATTGACACTCTCCATCAGGAGGGTAAGACACAAAAAGAGCAAGCTGTTCACAGAGTGCAGTTTCAAAGCACATCCACAAAAAGTCTGTTGGAAGGGGGAAATGTGGCAGGAAACGCTGCACAACCAAGAGAGATGGCTGCAGCCTTAATAGCATTGTGAAGAGGAGCCGCTTCCAGAATTTGAGGGATCTTCAAAGACAGTGGACTGAAGCTGGAGTCCAGGTATCAAAAGCCACTGTTCACAGACGTGTCCGGGAAATGGGCTAGAATAGCCTTATTCCCATGGTCAAGCCACTTCTGAACTCAAGACAACGGGAGAAGCGTCTGACTTGGGCTATGGAAAAGAAGCACTGGACAATTCCAGAGTGGCCCAAAGTCCTCTTTTCAAACAAAAGCAGGTTTTGTACTTAATTTGGAAGTCAAGGTGCCGGAGTCTGGAGAAAGGCTGGAGAGAACCAAAATCCAAGTTGCTTGAAATCCAGTGTGAAGTTTTCACAGTCAGCTGCTGGTGTTGGTCCACTGTGTTTCATCAAGTCCAGAGTAAATGCAGCTGTGTACCAAGAGATTTTAGAGCACTGCATGCTTCTGTCTGCTGAAAAGCTCTATGGAGATGATGATTTCATTTTCCAACATGATCTGGAAAATCATGTTGTAACTGGGCCAAACCCACCAGTAAATGGTGTACTGACCATGGCATTACTGTCCTCGATTGGCCTGCCAATTCCCCTGACCTGAACCCCATAGAGAATTTGTGGGGTATTGTTAAGAAGCAGCTGAAAGACACCATAACCAACTATGCAAATGAGCTAAAGGCTGCTATTGAAGCACCCTGGGCATCAACAACACCTCAGCTATGCCACAGGCTGATTGCCTCCATGCCACACCGCATTGATGCAGTAATCCGTGCAAGTACTGAGTCCATTAATAGACATTTTCAAATGTTTGATTTTGTTTTGGTGTTTTAAATCTTTTTTTTTACTTGGTCTGAGGAAATGTTCTAATTTTTTGAGACAAGATTTTGAGTTTTCTTAAGCTGTAAGCCATACTCAGCAATATTAAAATAATAAAAGGCTTGCAATATTTCAGTTGATTTGTAATGAATCCAGAATGTATGACATTTTTGTTTTTTTAATTGCATTACAGAAAATAAAGAACTTTATCACAATATTCTAATTTTCTGAGACAAGTCCTGTACAGACCCCTTATGATGAGTGATATAAATGGACTTAGTTTTCCCTCGCCCAGACGCGGGTCACCGAGGCCTCCCTCTGGAGCCAGGCCTGGAGGCGGGGCTCGAAGGCGAGCGTCTGGTGGCTGGGCCTTCGCCCATGGGGCCCGGCCGGGCATAGCCCGAAAAGGAAACGTGGGTCCCCCTTCCCATGGGCTCACCACCTGTGGGAGGGGCCGAAGGGGTCGGGTGCAATGTGAGCTGGGCGGCAGCCAAAGGCAGGGACCTTGGCGGTCTCATCCCCGGCTGCAGAAGCTGGCTCTTGGGACATGGAATGTCACCTCTCTGGCTGGAAAGGAGCCCGAGCTGGTGTGCGAGGCAGAAAAATTCCCACTAGATATAGTCGGACTAGCCTCCACGCACAGTTTGGGCTCCGGTACAAGTCCTCTCGAGAGGGGCTGGACTCTCTTCCACTCTGGAGTTGCCCACGGTGAGAGGCGTCGAGCAGGTGTGGCTGTACTTATTGCCGGGTTCACCCCGGTGAACGAGAGGGTAGCCTCCCTCCGCCTTCGGGTGGGGGGACGGGTCCTGACTGTTGTTTGTGTCTATGCACCAAACGGCAGCTCAGAGTACCCACCCTTCTTGGGGTCCCTGGAGGAAGTGCTGGAGAGCGCTCCTTCTGGGGACTCCATCATTCTACTGGGTGACTTCAATGCTCACGTGGGCAATGACAGTGAGACCTGGAAGGGCGTGATTGGGAGGAACGGCCCCCCCGATCTGAACGCGAGCGGTGTTCTATTGTTGGACTTCTGTGCTCGACACGGATTTTCAATAATGAACACCATGTTCAAGCATAAGGGTGTCCATGTGTGCACTTGGCACCTGGACACCCTAGGCCGCAGTTCGATGATCAACTTTGTAGTCGTGTCATCGGATTTGCGGCCGCATGTTTTGGACACTCGGGTGAAGAGAGGGGCGGAGCTGTCAACTGATTACCACCTGGTGGTGGGTTGGCTCCGATGGTGGGGGAAGATGCCGGTCCAACCTGGCAGACCCAAACACTCTGTGAGGGTCTGCTGGGAACGTCTGGCAGAATCTCCTGTCAGGAAGAGCTTCAACTCCCACCTCCGGCAGAGCTTTTCCCACGTCCCGGGGGAGGCGGCTGACATTGAGTCCGAGTGGACCATGTTCCGCGCCTCCATTGTTGAGGCGGCCGACCGGAGCTGTGGCCGTAAGGTCGTTGGTGCCTGTCGTGGCGGCAATCCCCGAACCCGCTGGTGGACACCGGCGGTAAGGGATGGCGTCAAGCTGAAGAAGGAGTCCTATCGGGCCGTTTTGGCCTGCGGGACTCCGGAGGCAGCTGACAGGTACCGGATGGCCAAGCGGAACGCGGCTTCGGCGGTTGCTGAGGCAAAAACCCGGGTGTGGGAGGAGTTTGGTGAGGCCATGGAGAATGACTTTCGGACGGCTTCGAGGAAATTCTGGTCCACCATCTGGCGTCTCAGGAGGGGGAAGCAGTGCAACGTCAACACTGTTTACAGTGGGGATGGCGTGCTGCTGACCTCGACTCGATGAGATCCGCCCTGAGTTCTTAAAGGCTCTGGATGTTGTGGGGCTGTCATGGCTGAAACGCCTGTACAACGTTGCGTGGACATCGGGGACAGTGCCTCTGGATTGGCAGACTGGGGTGGTGGTTCCCCTCTTTAAGAAGGGGGACCGGAGGGTGTGTTCCAATTACAGGGGAATCACATTCCTCAGCCTCCCTGGTAAGGTCTATTCAGGGGTGCTGGAGAGGAGGGTCCGTCGGGAGGTCGAACCTTGGATTCAGGAGGAGCAGTGTGGCTTTCGTCCTGGCCGTGGAACAGTGGACCAGCTCTACACCCTCGGCAGGATCCTCGAGGGTGCATAGGAGTTCGCCCAACCAGTCCACATGTGTTTTGTGGATTTGGAGAAGGCGTTCGACCGTGTCCCTCGGGAGGTTCTGTGGAGGGTGCTTCGGGAGTACGGGGTGCCGAGCCAACTGATGAGGGCGGTTCAGTCCCTGTATCACCGATGCCAGAGTCTGGTCCGCATTTCCGGCAGTAAGTCGGATTCGTTCCCAGTGAGGGTTGGACTCCGCCAAGGCTGCCCTTTGTCACCGATTCTGTTCATAATTTTTATGGACAGAATTTCTAGGCGCAGCCAAGGCGTTGAGGGGGTCCGGTTTGGGGACCTCAGCATCGCGTCTCTGCTTTTGGCAGATGACGTGGTGCTGTTGGCTTCTTCAGGCCGTGATCTCCAGCTCTCTCTGGAACGGTTCGCAGCCGAGTGTGAAGCGGTCGGGATGAGGGTCAGCACCTCCAAATCCGAGTCCGTGGTCCTCGATCGGAAAAGGGTGGAATGCCCTCTCCGGTTCGGGGATGAGATCCTGCCCCAAGTGGAAGAGTTCAAGTATCTTGGAGTCTTGTTCACGAGTGAGGGGAGGATGGAGCGCGAGATCGACAGGCGGATCGGTGCAGCGTCGGCAGTAATGCGGACCCTGTACTGGTCCGTTGTGGTGAAGAGAGAGCTGAGCCAAAAGGCAAAGCTCTCAATTTACCGGTCGATTTACGCTCCTACCCTCACCTATGGTCACGAGCTATGGGTCGTGACCGAAAGAACGAGATCCCGGATACAAGCAGCCGGAATGAGTTTTCTCCGCAGGATGTCCGGGCTCTCCCTTAGAGATAGAGTGAGAAGTTCGGTCATCCGGGAGAGACTCGGAGTAGAGTCGCTACTCCTACACGTTGAGAGGAGCCAGATGAGGTGGCTCGGGCATCTTATCAGGATGCCTCCTGGACGCCTCCCTGGGGAGGTGTTCCGGGCATGTCCCACCGATAGAAGACCCCGGGGATGACCCAGGATGCGCTGGAGAGACTATGTCTCTCAGCTGGCCTGGGAACGCCTTGGGATCCCCCGGGATGAGCTGGATGAAGTGGCTGGGGAGAGGGAAGTCTGGGAGTCCCTCCTAAAGCTGCTGCCCCCGCGACCCGACCCCGGATAAGCGGAAGAAGATGGATGGATGGAAGTCCTGTACAGAATGCTCCTTTGAGTTCACAGGGAGCCAGGCTCTTTATTCACTGTACATTGTCTGCTCTCTAGCGGTAAAAAACGTGAACTACAATGCTATGGATGACGCCACACAATATATCAAACTCGGGTTATAGTTTCAATGTCGGAGTTGAACCTAGGCTTGCAGTTTCCGAATGTCATACGTGATGGGTGTTGTAAAAAATGTCTTTAACAATTGAAGAAAAAAAAAAAAAAAAACGTGCAGCCTCTGATATTCCCAGGCCCGACCCTGCCTAGCTTCCAAGATCGAGCGTTCTCAGGGTAGTATGGCCGTATGCTGTGATTAGACTCATAATTTAGAATTTTGTAGATCACAATCGCCCCTGAAAATTCATGCCAAGTAACGATGGTACTTGATGGCTGTTGTAAAAGTTTCCTTTCACAATTCCATCCATTTTCTATACCGCTTGTCCACACGGGGGTCGCGGGTGTGCTGGAGCCTATCCCAGTCGTCATCGGGCAGTAGGCGGGGGAACACCCTGAACCGGTTGCCAGCCAATAGCAGTGCACACGGAGACGAACAACCATCCGCACTCGCACTCACAGCTAGGGGCAATTTGAAGTGCTCAATCGGCCTACCAAGCATGTTTTTGGGAAGTGGGAGGAAACTGGAGTGCCCGGAGAAAACCCACGGGGAGAACATGCAAACTCCACAGAGGGGGGGTCGGAGGTGGAATCGAACCGGCACCCTCCTAACTGTGAGGCGGACGTGCTAACCAGTGTCTCACCAAGCCGCCCCGTGAAACCTAGCTGTATTTTTATTTTTTGGGGGTAATTGTATTTAAGCATTTACATCTCTGTCACGTGCCTGTGTCAACCTGACTTCCAGCTACGCCCCCAATCAAGCCAATCACTAGCACCTACCATTGCTCGTTAGGTCAGCTATTAAGTCAATAAAAGAAACATTTTTTGCGTAGGAAGGGTTCCTTTTACAATTTAATATTGTATGGCTTTTTTTTGTGTGTGTGTTGTGGGATGACAGTTTGTCTGTAATGGTGTATGAATGTCAAGTCTGTGCTTGTGGTGTGGTGTTTGTGTATTGTGAATGGTTAAAGTGATTTAAAGTTGGGGTGATGTGATCACAGCAGAGGATAACATTCCTCCCAACTGAAAAATATAAAGATACTACAGATTTGAAAAAGCAAGATTGATCAGGGCTAATTTTGGACTAAATATGGGTTTAGGATTACCCTGGGGCACCATTGACAACAAAAGAGTTCAATGGAGAAGGCCCATTTCAAGATTATGACCAGACATGACTATACCAGCATTGACAATCAAGACTCTGAGCCAAGACAGTGTATGACAACAACTCTAGACTTACCTGACAGTGTGACGAAATGTATGTGACGGAATTTGTGATGACTTGCTTTGTTTTGATGTTTTACCTAATTATATTGCTGCCTCTAACAGCAATCCAGGGAGCAGATTGTGCTTTATTTGTTAAACTCGTGTCAACTTTGCAGGTTGTCAACTGCAGTCTTGGAGAATTTTGTGTCATGTCTGTGAACATGCATTAACAACTAACCCCTTACTTTTCATAATGAGTTTGTAAATGTGATCGTTTTCAGGACAGGCTGGGCAGGCTCCAGTTTTCAATTTGATACGTAGGACATGCATCCGTGTGTGGATTATCTTTTGTTTATCATTATGAATTTTACTTTTTGGTATTATAGATGTTTATTGTGGGGAGAGCTGCATGCACAGCTGCAGGAGGGTGATAGCTTTTGTTCATACAGCCATGTGAGATGCTGCCAGTTGAGTTTCAGGGACTGAGAATTAGTGATTCTAGGTCAGGATGGCATCTGGAGGTACCCCGAATTCCAGCCGGCGATGGGTATATTACCATGGACATTGTTATTTTTACTTTTTAACCATAGTGACACATTTTTAGAATGTGTCAAAAGGGGCAGGGAAAAAACAAAACAAAAAAAAAAACCCAAAAAAACCAAAGGGGGGAATTGTGAGATTTTAAGTGTGTTGGAATAATTTAAGTGAAGCCTTGGCCTGCCAGACTTGGAGGCCTCGTCTTTACAAGTTTATGACTTTCCTTTGATCTAGGTTCTTCCTCTTTAGTGATAGGGATGTCTTTTGATCCCTGTCAGCCATTTGTATCCTTCCTGTCCTTATGTTATCTGTGTGTTTTTGTTCCCGTAAGAGGCCTTCACTAACAATGAGCAGAGCTTATTTGCATAGGTAAAATGTTCTTTGTTTGATTCAAAGGAACTTCATTCCTTTTAGTTAGCTGTAGGTTTGGTTCATAGATTGTTGTGGATCGGAACTGTTTTTCTTTGTTAAGTGTTATATAGTTGCATACAAGTTATCCCATATTTACTCAATGTTTGTTTAAGGAACTGCATACCAATTACCTTACGTTTGCTTAATGTGTGTTGAAGTGTTTAGAACAAGTTACTTATTATTATTGTGTGTTAATTTACCAAGTAGATAGAGTTAGCAAAGGTTTAGTTGCATTTGTTCCACAGCAGAGCGACAATCAACGTGCTTCAAGGTCTTTGATCACAGTCGAGGACGAGTCAGCCAACTGTGAGGGAAGACGGCTGGTTGAGGAAAGAGGACAGACTCTGCGGGGGTCACGGGCCGACAATGAAGTGCTAATTCACACCACACTACATTCTTTAGCTAATCAGCGTTGCTACAGACACAATCTCCCCTCCCTTTAGTGTAGCAACGCCTCTGTAACCAGGGCAACCAAAACATTAAAAAGAGGGGCACGTGAAGTAAGGACTCAGAATTGATGGAGATGGTAACTGAGGTTCCTTTCGCTATCGTTCTCCTCGCGAGTAAACATGTTCTGGTTGTCTTCTCCTCTTTCTTCTAGCGTGTGATTTAATGTCTAATCGTATTTCGACCTAACAACAGTGTTGACGGTGCACTGCTGATCGTATTTAGACCTGACATTTAATTGGTCCTTCGAGCCGGATGCCAATACACCTGAGGATTCCAGCGGGCGGCAGCGGAGATCCAGAAAGACCGCGCGCGGCAGCACATCCCTAGGTGGGGTCTTAGAATCCTTTTCAAGGGCTGGTTGTCTGCTTGTCAGCTGGGATCTGAAGGTTGAAGGCAGTCCGAGGTGCAGAGGTGAAGAGAACAAGAGGGTGAGTTTGTTTTTGTTTAAAAGTGTGGTGCAGCCGAGGGCTCGTCATGCCCTGTAAAACCCCAGGTGTGTAAGTAGGACAACGCAAGTCCACAGATCCTGCATCACTGAAATTCCGCGTAGGACAGTGATGTCCCAGTAGTAGGTTGCGGAGCCGCAGAAAAGCTGAAAATAAAATTTCCGTCTAAAAGTACAGAACGGAGACGTCCGTCTAGAACTATGTGATTGAGAGCGTGAATGGGAATACGTATCACTAGATATAGTATTCCATATTAAAGCAGTAGGGAACACATAACGTGGTTCTGTGGACGCAATAGGCAAGGATTCTCCACCAGAATGCTGGTAGAAGTGAGAATCACCACAGGATCTTTTCGTTATCCCACTGGAAACACCCGACTTTAGAAACCCCTATGGTTTTACAGTTGGGACCAAATTGATTAAAATGGGGAACGGGAAGAGTAAAATTAATATCCGAGATACTCTAAAATGTAAAGATTGGAAAATAATTGAAAGGCAGGATCCCGACCGACTTAAAATTTTCGATAAATGGGTTAAAAAATATAAATTTGAGGGACAACTAAAAACAATCAAATTGATAGAACTTAGAGGCACCATAAAACCGAAAACAAAGAGAAATCCTAAAAAGATGAAAGAGGAAGGGGATGAGGATGTGGTGATTTGGCTCAAAGTAGCAGGAGAGAGAGAGAGAGAGAAGAAAAAGAGAAAGTGGCAAAAGCACTGTATTGCAGGAAGGAAGATGATGAGACTGGGCCTAACAATAGGCAGGCAAGAGATAACCAAACTTTACAGAGAGCTAGAGAAGAAGGGGGAGGTCTAGAGGAAGTAGAGAAGCGCATAGAGAAAACACATGCTACAACTTCAAAACATAAGGTCATAGAGGAGTTGTATCCACAAGTACCCGACACTGATGCACAAGAGGGGTCACCCCGGGGTCCACCCCCCCCCCCCCCCCCTTATATCTTTTGTTTTGACTAATGCTAGACGCCAGTTTTCGATTACTACTGAACGTTCTGGACAGAAGGAAATATTTTGCCTAACAAAGAAAAGATATGGTTGGAAGCATGATTAAACTAAGATTATGATGACGTAAGCTAGTACATGGAGTATCAAAAGAACAAACAAACAAAAACATGGTAAGTACAAACTTTGCATAGTCAGGGGACATTCATAAATTGATGATGCCACAGCCAAATGCTCACATAATTCCGTACAAAATGAATTGAAAGAATGATGAATGGGCAGTGTGAGACAGTGGGCGAAATGGATTTATGTGCAAGAATGGTTTACAAGAAGGATACTTGGATATAAAATTAGTAGAGGTGTCAGAGGAAGAGCGGCAGGAGGAAAACAACCAAGAACCCGGCCAAAGATGATCGCCAAGGCCGAAAGACAGGATGGAAAACAACAGCCCCCACACACGCCCATAATCAGCACCCAACCGCACGGAACCAGCTCTCACTGAACCAGCACCCACTCCTATGGAATCAAACTCTACTGCAAACTTGCCCCACCCCAAAGACTCATCACCCATCAAACTCGGCCCACAATGTGCAACTGAATATAAGCTGACCAAAGAACCTTGAACGTTGCCTTTCTGAATGGAGACTTTCTGCTCTTGAGCATGGTCGCACGAAGGGCCCAGTGCTGAATTGTACTTCCCTGAAAATAGAGCTTTCTTAACAAGAATTGTGATTGAACTCATCCAACCTGTGTAAGTCTAATTTCTGCTTCAGTGTCTTAGCATTTTCCTAAATCTGAAGAAATCAAACGAGCACGCAGTGAGTATATTGGATAACAGGTGATTGGCAATGGCTTTTGCCGTGAGGCGCAGATAGCGCGCTCCCTAAATTGTGGACAAAATCCAACAAGACTTTCTACTCTTGAGCATGGTCGCATTAAAGGCCCAGCGCTGTATTTTCCTGAAAACAGAGCTTTCTTAACAAAAATTGTGATTGAACTCAACCAACCTGTGTAAGTCTAAATTTTGTTTCGGTGTCTTAGCCTTTTCCTAAAACTGAAGAAATAAAATGAGCACGCGGTGAGTAAATTGGATAACAGGTGATTGGCTATGGCTTATGCCATGACGCGCGGATAGTGCGCTTCCCAAATTGTGGACCAAATCCAACAAATGGTGACCCCGATGTGATTTCTTCGGAAGGGAAAGTGCATGCTTCAGGAAGGATTGTTCCTTCTCCGCTCTTGTTCAACAATATTGCAGTCCGATCGGCACAAAAGGTAATTATTAGGTAAAAAAGGTATTTGTTTTTTCAATAAAATCTCCCAGTTCAGCAATATTGTGGAGTGAAAACAGATGATTGTATGGATGATTTCTTTTTGGAAAAGAGAAAGGTGGTGAGGACTTTGTCTGATCAGCGAAGGGCGCTCATACGGCTGGAACTTGAGGGATGCCATTGGCTAGCATATGGGCACCGGAGTGGCCTCAATAGTAGACGCTTAGGGACTTTGTACTGTTGCCTAAGGTCAGGGTCGATTAGATCGGCCAGGCCACCAATATGAGTCAGGGACTCGTGGAAAAAAATAAATAAGGTGAAGGCATCGCTGATATAGCATGACGGATGCCTGGCAACCTCAATAGTGCGACCTTAGAGATTTATATTGTTGTCTAGGGCAAAAGGTAACTGGGTTAACCAGGTTGCTACATAATTGTTGAAGTGTGTCTATGTTGATATTGTGTGGAAAGCAGGCTTGGCTGTCAAATGGGACAGCGACGCAGCTGGAGAAGTGAGTGATTAGTTGTGGTGCTGCTGTTCATGGGGTGGAAGTGATGATTTGTGGTTCATGAAGAACAATAAGTTGATTTGTATAAAAAAAAAAAAAATTATTTGGCATGTGAGTTGGAGTCAGAAAAATGGCTTAACAATAATTTGATCAAGAATGTATATACATAATTAGCATGAAGGTTGTATCCCATTGTGCGGTGGGGTTAAGCTGTAACTATTTTTGTTTTCAAAAGGGTGCGGCTCTAAAGTTTGGGCCAAACCATCAGGTGGGCACAAATGTATATGTAGGACAGAGGTGGGGGCTCGCATTGTGTGACGTGGTGGTGACGAGGCTCTCAGCACTTCAGATGCCCCCCCCCCCCCCCACACACACACACACTGGGAAGATTGCCATGTTGTGAGTCGTATTGTCTATGTTGTGGGCCCGTGTGTGTGTTATCTATGTTTGTCTTTGTGTACCAGTTTGTTATAAATGATGGAATTGGGCTAAAATGGTGCATGGAAAATGGTGTGCAATACAACGGTTTATCAGATTTGCATTGTTAAATGTAAAAATTAGAAATTAGAGAATAATCTGAGGATTGTGGGCAGAAACTGGTCCAACGGGGAGAGTGCCCAGCCCTCATAAAAAATGTGAGAGTAAGAGAGAACATACATTGTAGAATTAGATCAAATTAAATTGTGATTGCCGATGTTAAATTGAGGAGGAATTATTGATCGATTAGGACATTAGACTATACAAGGTGGTTACATGTAAGGATAAGTTAAAGATTTGAATCACTTAGAGTTAATAAATAACAAATAAAAACGACATTGCAAGGGGGCACTTTCTATTCAAAGAACACCAAGTAAAGTATTAAGTAGGGGGCATTCGTGATTGGGATTAAATTAAGGATAAAATTAGGTCAATAA
Organism: Syngnathus scovelli; assembly: GCF_024217435.2. Taxonomy (NCBI): domain Eukaryota; kingdom Metazoa; phylum Chordata; class Actinopteri; order Syngnathiformes; family Syngnathidae; genus Syngnathus; species Syngnathus scovelli. Next base: position 14,007,161 of record NC_090855.1, read on the forward strand.
TTAGAAATCAATGGTGCTCCACACAAAAAGCCTAAATTTTAATGAGGAAATATATGGAGTACTGTGTGGGTCCACATATGTCATGGTCCGAGTTTATTTGGTTTTGATTGTGGGTTGGGTTTATTTTGTTTATTGTTAAGGTTTTCCTTGTGTTCTTGGGTTAGGGTTCAGGTGTTCCTTGTTATTCTGTTGTCCCCAGCATCGTAAATGTCTTCTTTATGCAGATAGGTTAACAGGCTAGGAATTTAGTGAGGAGATAATTGATGAGGCTTAATAATTGTCCAAATTCTAGTCACATGTTTTGAGGGACCACAGCAACAACATTATGTTTAATTTGCAGGCCATTATTTAGTATGCGATGACAGTGTCTAGATAAGTAGACTGTTTTATCAAAAATGTGAGAGTGAAGGAGGAGGTTTGATTTGTAATCTGGCATTTGGGTGCCACTTTTATGAGTCTGTGCAGGAGCATAGACTGTTTTTGTTTGTTTCCAAATATATATTTAATAGTTTATCTCGGTGCAGTAAGGATGTAGCAATTTTGAAAGACTTAAAATTAAACGCAAAATTACATTTTAATTCTGACATATGCCAGGTAACATAAGAATGGCAAATAAATAAATGCATAAATACTAGCTCAAATGTGGCATGTTTTAAATTGGGCGATAAGACATTCACTTTCAAGCACTCTCCTTTAGCGCTGCTGACAATAATAATTTATGAGATGTTAAATTTTATGAGTGTCATATTTGGAACACAGGCACTGTATGACCTATAGATTGAACAATAACATTTGCCGCATATACAACCATGTTGATAGAATGTTGAATTACATTCCAGTTTATTACAAAGGATTTTGGAACTTAAGTTGATGATAGACACTGGAAGTCAAAAAAACAAGCGATGTAGAAGGGAGTGTGAGCAACGTGTGAAGTGAGAGATGGGAAGTGGAAAATAAATTATTTACGTGAGACCAGTTTATGATCGAAGGAAAAAGGAATCAAAGATTAAAATCAGGATGAAGGAAAAATGCGTGTTGAATATTCGAATTTGCATGTTGGAAACTATTATTGAAAAGTTGTGTAACGACTTTGAGGAAAGAGGATTTTAGCCATTTAATGGGTAGGGTGGATGGATTACTCCCCCCAAAAAACCCCAAAAACATTTGATAAGGGCGGCTTGATAGTAAGATGATGAGTGTGCGCAACTGATAGGATACAAAATGTTAATAGGAAAATTTGGGGTGTAAGGAAAAAATACTACACAGGAAGACTGATAACACGAAGATAGTTTTGTGAAATCTGTGTCCCAGTGTGTTCTGCCCTAGCGTGTGGCACAATTCCTGAACTGAGTCCTCTTATTCCACTGGCTGTCTCAAAAGCAACAGAGGACTGTCCCTGGTCATGAGACACCTTTGACCTTTGGGAGTACAACAGCAACTATGATCATGCTTGAAGGGGGCAGGCACAGCTCTTCACAGGACAAGAACCATACAGTTGGTGGAATACACACAGTTGCAGATCAAAAAGAAAATGGACTGAAAGAACAAAGACAAGATGGACGCATTTGAGAGTGGCGGACGGTCCAGCCCTGAATCATCATTATGAGAATCTAAGAGGAGAGGCTGCTAAAGACTTGTACGAGTCAAATGAAGTCAATCTGGACACATTGCTAAAGACGGTTAAAGCATTACAAAGTTGGTGGAAAATGGGACAAAAGGGATGGAAGCGTGTTTGGGGGCTGGGGTGGACATAACTGAGGAGTTTTGACAAAAGAGGGAATAATAAGGCTGCTTATTGACACTAAAATGGGGATAAAAAACAAAATACATAGATATGGACAGTGAAGATACACTAATAATAACAAATTATGACAGCGTGATGAGAAACTTTGCAAAGTGGACATTGATCGATAGAAATTAAATCATTTGAATCATACATTCAAAGACCTGAAGATTACCGTATTTGCCGGTGTATAAGTCGACTCGGTGTATAAGTCGACCCCCTAAAATTCGACGGAAATTTACGATTTTATGATATATCCTTTGTATAAGTCGAGCTCAATTGTTGCATTATATTAAACTTCAAAATTCAATCAGAAATATGCGAAATTTATTGACGAAATGTGTTCAAATTCGCGAGTTTGTAGCGAGCGATCTATACGCCATTTTAAATATTATTTACTTCATGACCCTGTGATATTACGCGCCGAGAGAGACTAACGACAATGAACACTCTTAGAAACTGGTTTATTTTTAGTTAAGAAACTACAAATTATAATTATAAAGTGATTGCCGGTACATAGAGTTCAAAATTCGTCTTCATCGTCGCTATTTCCAAAAAGCTCGTTCCATTCGTTTTCGTTTAGTTTGTCGTCATAAAGGGCATCTTCTTGGTCTTCTCTATCCTGAGAGCGTTTGGCGAATATTTTCTAAGTGCCAACGGCTCTTGCGCCATATTGGCCAGAACAAGTGAAAATTCGGCCTCTTCCCCTGGAAGTCTGGCCAAGTTTGGCGAATATTTTCTAAGTGCCAACGACTCAACTGCCGTAAAGTGTCCGCCTCGGCTGGTTCCCCATGTCGGCCACCACAAGTGAAAATTCGGCCTCTTCCCCTGGAAGTCTGGCCAAGTTTGGCAAATATTTTCAAAGTGTGAACGACTTAACCGCCGTAAAGTGTCCGCCTCGGCTGGTTCCGCGTGTCGGCCACCACAAGTGAAAATTCGGCCTCTTGCCCTGGAAGTCCGGCCAAGTTTGGCGAATATTTTCTAAGTGCCAACGACTCAACCGCCGTAAAGTGTCCGCCTCGGCTGGTTCCCTGTGTCGGCCACCACAAGTGAAAACTCGGCCTCTTCCCCTGGAAGTCCGGCCAAATTTGGCGAATATTTTCTAAGTGCCAACGACTCAACCGCCGTAAAGTGTTCGCCTCGGCTGGTTCCCCGTGTCGGCCACCACAAGTGAAAATTCGGCCTCTTCCCCTGGAAGTCCGGCCAAGTTTGGCGAATATTTTGTAAGTGCCAACGACTCAACCGCCGTAAAGTGTCCGCCTCGGCTGGTTCCTCCGGTCGGCCAGAACAAGTAAAAATTCGGCCTCTTCCCCTGGAAGTCTGGCCAAGTTTGGCGAATATTTTCTAAGTGCCAACGACATTCATTTAGACATGGCGATTGAATGTTTACGTACCGGTAGTTATTGTCGTTGCTTGACGCGCGATCACTCGCACATTCGCTCGATACCCAGTACTTCCCCCTAGCAGTCATCGTCGCGGCCTGGCTTTCGATGTCCGTTATTGAGGTGAGAATATTTGAAATTGTTGCTGAGGATGCGTGTTAATGCGACGAACGCTTTATAATGATTCAGTTTCTCGCTGTTTGATGAGCCTGACGGACGCACACCCACGCACAATGAGATGCATGAGAAACGGCCTTGGTTACCATCACATTTGAAGCGATGAATACGAAGTTAAATTTTATGACTCGGTGTATAAGTCGAGGTCGATTTTTTTCGGTCGATTTTGGATCGAAAAAGGTCGACCAATACACCGGCAAATACGGTATCTACAAAAGATACGCAAGCTTGTATTTCTGTTTGGCCATGCTGAATTGCTAAACTTAATTGACCTTTATCAAAATGACAGAATTTAATTACACATCAATTGCGACTGATTTATAGGATGCATATTTGAGCTTGAAGGAGTGAGGGGCCATAAGAAATTTGGAATTCTGGATAGTCAGCAAAATAGTAATACAGTGGGGGAAATAAGTATTTGACCCCTTGCTGATTTTGCAGGTTTGCCCACTAACAAAAAATGCAACGATCTACTATTTTAATCATATGTACATTCTAACAGTGAGAGACAGAATCCCCCAAAAAATTCCAGAAATTCACATCATATGAATTTATAAAAATTGATAACCGTCTGATGAGGAAAAACAAGTATTTGAACCCCTGGACAAACAGCATGTTAATATATTGTAGAAAAGCCATTATTGGCCAGCACAGATGTCAAACGGTTTTTATAGTTGGTGACAAGCTTTGTGCACATTTCGGCAGGGATGTTGGCCCACTCCTCCCTGCAGACAGCCTCCAAATCATTCAGGTTCCGAGGTTGTCGCCTGGCAACTCGAATTTTAAGCTCCCTCCAAAGATTTTCAATTGGATTCAGGTCTGGAGACTGGATTGTTGATCTGCACAAGGCTGGGATGGGCTACAAGAGAATCGGAAAGCAACTTGGAGAGAAAACATCAACTGTCGGTGCAGTTATCAGGAAATGGAAGAAGCACCACACCACCGCCAACCTCCCTCGGTCTGGGCCTCCACACAAGATCTCACCTCGTGGGGTCTCCCTGATCATGCGAATGGTGAGGAATCATCCCAAAACCACAAGGGGGGAACTGATGAATCAACTGAAGGCAGCTGGGACCACAGTTGCAAAAGAAACGGTTGGTAACACACTACGCCGTCATGGATTGAAATCCTGCCACGCACACAAGGTCCCCCTGCTCAAGAAGAAACATGTACAGGCCCGCATGAAGTTTGCCATTCAGCACCTGGACGACTCAGAAGAGGCCTGGAATAAGGTGATGTGGTCAGATGAGACCAAAATAGAACTTTTTGGCCTCAACTCAACTTGTCATGTTTGGAGGGCAAAGAACATCGAGTACAACCCAAAGAACACCATCCCCACCGTCAAGCATGGTGGTGGCAACATCATGCTTTGGGGGTGCTTTTCAGCCAAAGGGACGGGACAACTCCATCGTATTGAGGGGAGGATGGACGGGGCCATGTATCGTAGAATTCTGGACCAACATCTCCTTCCCTCAGTGAGAAAGCTGAAGATGGGTCGAGGATGGGTGTTTCAGCACGACAACGATCCTAAGCACACCGCCAAAGCAACAAAAGAGTGGCTGAAGAAGAAGCACATCAAGGTTCTGGAGTGGCCTAGCCAGTCTCCAGACCTGAATCCAATTGAAAATCTTTGAAGGGAGCTTAAAATTCGAGTTGCCAGGCGACAACCTCGGAACCTGAATGATTTGGAGGCTGTCTGCAGGGAGGAGTGGGCCAACATCCCTGCCGAAATGTGCACAAAGCTTGTCACCACCTATAAAAACCGTTTGACATCTGTGCTGGCCAATAATGGCTTTTCTACAAAATATTAACATGCTGTTTGTCCAGGGGTTCAAATACTTGTTTTTCCTCATCAGACGGTTATCAATTTTTATAAATTCATATGATGTAATTTTCTGGAATTTTCTTTGGGATTCCGTCTTTCACTGTTAGAATGTACATATGATTAAAATTATAGATCGTTGCATTCTTTGCAAGTGGGCAAACCTGCAAAATCAGCAAGGGGTCAAATACTTATTTCCCCCACTGTACAGGGCACTACTTAATTCAAAAAGAATACAGTAGGGCTTTAAATAAATACATTGACATTACCCTTGCAACAATTACCGTATTTGCCGGTGTATTGGTCGACCTTTTTCGATCCAAAATCGACCGAAAAAAATCGACCTCGACTTATACACCGAGTCATAAAATTTAACTTCGTATTCATCGCTTCAAATGTGATGGTAACCAAGGCCGTTTCTCATGCATCTCATTGTGCGTTGCACTTAGAAAATTTGAACCGGGCGGCGTGCGCGAGTGCGCGGCCCGCTGGAAGTCGAATGAGGCGCCGCGACCACCTCCGCGGTGCTTATAAACAGCCGATCCGCTCGGCGGGGGCTATTTTCGGCCACTTGGCTCGTGCGCACGGCCTCCCGGATGTGCCGGGCGGGTGCGCGAGCTCGCCGGCCGCTGGAAGTCGAATGAGGCGCCGCGACCACCTCCGCGGTGCTTATAAACAGCCGATCCGCTCGGCGGGGGCTATTTTCGGCCACTTGGCTCGTGCGCACGGCCTCCCGGATGTGCCGGGCGGGTGCGCGAGCTCGCCGGCCGCTGGAAGTCCAATGAGGCGCCGCGATCTCCTGCGCGGTGCTTATAAAGTGCCGATCCGCTCGGCTTGGAGCTATTTCCGACCTCCCGTTGGTGCCGGGCGGCGTGCGCGAGCTCGCCGGCCGCGATCTCCTGCGCGGTGCTTATAAAGTGCCGATCCGCTCGGCTTGGAGCTATTTCCGACCTCCCGTTGGTGCCGGGCGGCGTGCGCGAGCTCGCCGGCCGCGATCTCCTGCGCGGTGCTTATAAAGTGCCGATCCGCTCGGCTTGGAGCTATTTCCGACCTCCCGTTGGTGCCGGGCGGCGTGCGCGAGCTCGCCGGCCGCGATCTCCTCCGCGGTGCTTATAAAGTCCCGATCCGCTCGGCTTGGAGCTATTTCCGACCTCCCGTTGGTGCCGGGCAGCGTGCGCGAGCTCGCCGGCCGCGATCTCCTCCGCGGTGCTTATAAAGTGCCGATCCGCTCGGCTTGGAGCTATTTCCGACCTCCCGTTGGTGCCGGGCGGCGTGCGCGAGCTCGCCGGCCGCGATCTCCTCCGCGGTGCTTATAAAGTGCCGATCCGCTCGGCTTGGAGCTATTTCCGACCTCCCGTTGGTGCCGGGCGGCGTGCGCGAGCTCGCCGGCCGCGATCTACTGCGCGGTGCTTATAAACAGCCGCATGCGCACGGCCTCCCGGAATTTGAACACATTTCGTCAATAAATTTCGCATATTGAATTTTGAAGTTTAATATAATGCAACAATTGAGCTCGACTTATACAAAGGATATATCATAAAATCGTAAATTTCCGTCGAATTTTAGGGGGTCGACTTATACACCGAGTCGACCTGTACACCGGCAAATACGGTAATTTAAATGGCAATTTATGATAGGCACTTGGGGTTAAGATTAACAATCCATCCATCTATCCATTACTGGTGCGGCTTATCCTTACGAGGGTCATGGAGGATTAACAATGATAACTAGAATTTGTAATTTCTGTAGAAAGTGTGTGAAGGCGAAGAGGCTGAATAAAAATTCGGGCCATGTTACAAGATTATGTTTAAATTTGGAACGTGTTGAATTGGTCAGAAAATGTATGAAAATTTAGAAAGAATTTTGTAAAATTGGGCGTGAATTTTAAAGTTGAAAATTTGAAAATTTCATAAGTGGGAAGTTTTGGAATAGGTAGGCATAAGATGAACAGTTAAAATTTGAAATGGGTTGCGTCAGTGAAAAAACAAATGAATCTAGTAGAAATTAGAAGGGAAAAATGAAATTTTGTGTCACGTGCTGGCGCAACCTGCGACAGGACCACGCTCCCCTGTCAGTGGAATCGCCGTCACCTGCCACGGGCTCATGGACAGCGCTATATCAGCGCCGCCAGCGCAGACCCGAGTGTCAGTCTGTCCCATGATGCTTCGCTCATCTGTCCCTGAGAAACTGACTTTACAATTCGAAATCCGCAGAACTACTTGTCCACCCCAGCCAGATCGCCGCTCCAGCGCCAGCTATTCCCATCATCCCGTTCCACAATAAAGTCTCCGTCGCTACGCACTTGGCTGTACTGTCTGATCCCTTACATTTTGCAAAATTTTACCGCAATGTTAAATGTGAAATTTTAATCTACGAAGTGAAAGAAGGTGAATTGGAGGAATTATGTGGAAGAAAATAAGAAATGTTGAATGTGCCATGAGGAATGAATGGTGAAATTTTGGCTTACAATTTGTAAATTTCTCGAAAACCGTAAATATTTGGAATATTTGGCATGAATATTTGGAATGTGTTAAAAGTGGAGTGAAGTGAATCAGATGAATTACGTGGAAGTAGTTAAGCTAAATAAATAAATACATACATACATAAAAAAATAAAATAAAAAGAGGCAGAAGAATGCAGAAGAAGTTGAATAATAATAAAGTCAAGGCAAGTCAAGTTTATTTATGTAGCCCACAAGCAAGTCTCAAAGGGCTTTAAATGTACAAAAATTGACAATTTAAAGTGCAGGGACAACGTGTGAGGGCCACAATGATGATCATGACATCAAAAATATTTCTAATTGTTTTTTTTATAGGTACAAAGGGGGAATGTGGAAGAAGGTTTTCAAAATTTGTGATATAGCGTGACTCCATTATCAAGAGTAAGCATTTCTTTTTAATTGTAAGAACTGCCATCAACAAAAATGCGAACAATAATCTTCAAGGTGATAGTGTAAGTGGCAGGAGGAAGCTGTGTATATTTGTTTTTTAAATATTATTTTTAGCATCATTATTTTTTAGGAGGAGGGTCGGTAATACTTGTGGAGATGAATGATGGAACGAGGTCAAAGTAAAAGGGAATGTTCTATAAATTTTTGGTTCTTTGCCAGAGGTAGTTATTTGGAGGGATGAATATAAACTGAAAGCAAAATGAAAATGTTTTAGTGGAAGAAATATGGAAAGGTGGAAATATTGAAGTTACAGCTCAACACAAAGTGTCAAATAGTCTAAGTGTGAGATGTGAGCAAACTAAATGGGGAGTTAAATCATGTTCCAGTATTATGCATATTGGCAAACGATGTGAGGACAGGAGACCAGACAATTAGATATTAATTTTGGATTTAAAATAAAAAAGGGAAACTTTAATTGAGGAGAAAATTTTGCATAGGAAGGGTTCCTTATACAATTTGTCTGTAATGGTGTATGAATGTCAAGTGTGTGCTTGTAGTGTTTATGTAATGTGAATAGTAAAAGTGATTCAAAGTTGGGGTGATGTGATCACAGCAGAGAATCACGTTCCTCTCACCTGAAAAATATAATGATACTACAGATTTGAAAAAGCAAGATTAATCAGGGCTAATTTTGGACTAAATATGGGTTTAGGATTACTCTGGGGCACCATCGACAACAAAAGAGTTCAATGGAGAAGGCCTATTTCAAGATTATGACCAGACGTGACTATATCAGCATTGACAATCAAGACTCTGAGCCAAGAAAGTCTATGACAACAACTCTGGACTTACCTGACATTGTGACAAAATGCATGTGATGGAATTTGTGACGACTTGCTCTGTTTTGATGTTTTACCTGATTGTATTGCTGCCTCTAACCGCAACCCAGGGAGCAGATTGTGCTTTATTTGTGGAACTTGTATTTACTTTGCAGGTTGTCAACTGCAGTTTTGGAGAATTTTGTGTTATGTCTGTGAACATGCATTAACTACTAACCCCTTACTTTTCATAATGAGTTTGTAAATGTGATCGTTTTCAGGACAGGTTCAGCAGGCTCCAATTTTCAATTTGATACGTTTGACGTGTCCGTTTGTGGATTATGTTTTGTGTATCATTGTGAATTTTACTTTTTGGTATTATGGATGTTTATTGTGAGGAGAGCTGCATGCACAGCGACAAGAGGGTTATGGCTTTTGTTCATACAGCCATGTGAGAGGCTGCCAGTTGAGTTTCAGGGACTGAGAATTGGTGATTCCAGGCCAGGATGGCATCTAGAGGTACACCGAAGTCCAGCTGGTGATGGGTATGTTACCATGGACATTGTTATTTTTACTTTTTTTCCATAGTGACACATTTTTAGAATGTGTTAAAAGGGGGAGGGAAAAAAAAACCCAAAAAAAAACCCAAAACAAAGGAGGGAATTGTGAGATTTTAAGTGTTTTCAGATTTGATGGTTTTTAAGTCTTCAACATGCTAGATGGAGGAGAAGAAGCAGCTCGGCAGAAATGAAGTGAATGGGAGACAACATTGTGAAATGGAGCGAAAGCGTGGTAACAAGAGGGAAGAGTTTTAAAATAGCTTGTAAAGAATTATAGACCTTCATAAGATAAGATCAAATGGGTGGGAGAGTATTAAATGTAAAAAATTGGAGCAATAACATACAGACTAGAAACAAATTGGGAACAGGTGGATAATTTAAAGCGGCTTTTGAAGGTTAAAGTTTGAATAACACATTCATTTGCAGGATAAACAATGGAAAGGATTGATAAATTGAACAAATTTAAGAAGACTGCAGGAGTATTATGTTGAAAATAATTGATCATTTAAACAGTGGCGTGATTGGGACATGAGACAAAAAGAAAAGAATGAAAACACAAACAAATAAATGCAACAATTTTTTTTCCCCTATAAAATGGTGAAGTTTGGGTTTGAAGTACATAGTCGCTTCAGAGGAGGAAAAGCATGATTCAAGATATGTGATTGATCAATGATTAAATGTTAGTAAAACAACGGATTGAATAAATTATGATGACTATGCTTTGAGAAGGCTATCCCTTATACAAAGGTAAAGTAGGATTAGAATTTGATGAAACTGATATGGACATTCTGTCACGTCTCGTCCCCAACTGCTCCACTCTGTGTCTGTTGTCTTGGTTTCTGTCTGTGGCTCGCCCCTCCCCTCCTGTGTGCCCATGATCAGTGTGATTGTTCCCACCTGCCTCTCGTTATTGGTTGCTGTCGTTCGGGGTTGTCGTACTGTCTTGATGCCGTCATGTCCTGCTGTCTTCTTGTTTCACGTCCCGGTCAGTCAAGTTATTGTTTGTTAAGTCATGTCAGTTTGCCTTTTGAGTTGCTTCAATAAACCCTGGTCCAAGCTGCACTTGGTCATCCTGCTCCATGCCCCATCCGTTCGTGACACATTCACATATTCCATTAGAGTCTAAACTACTTGCAATACTATTACAAATTAGTTAATACTTGTGAGTGAGTGAGAGATTGATTGATTGATTGATTGATTGATTGATTGATTGATTGATTGATTGATTCATTGAGTGACTGACTGAATGACTGAGTGACCGAATGGGCAATCGTTCGATGTCTGTCTGTCTATATGTACACATATACGTATGTATGTATGTATTTCGTTATTTGTTTATGTATTTTTCTCTCACAATTTTTTTCTCATCTTTCTCTTCTTTCAGCTGCTCCTGTTAGGGGCCGCGACAGCAGAACAATCATTTCCAAATCTTTCTGTCCTGTCACACCAACCATCTGCATGTCCTGCAACATCTTTATCTCTGCCACACTCTCCATTATTTTGGCCAGTAGAGATTTCCAAGCCTCGCTTCTAACATTCTTTCCCATAACTTCATGCTTTGCTTGATCAACATAACACCTTTGTAGCTAATGCAGTTCTGTGCATCGCCGTGGTCTGAAATAAAAAATAGGAACCAGCACCTTTCCTCAGGCATTTTTTCGCTTTTTAACGAATCTCCCCTGCCATCTCTCCTTGATAGTTCCATGCTGCCACTGGAATGTCGTCTAGGCCAATTGCCTTTCCACTTTCCATCTTTTACAAATGTTTGGGTATGAATTTTATCTATATTTATTTTTCTCACTCATTGGCGGCCCCACAGAGGGATTGGAAGCGGCTCCACAGAGGGACGTGGTGTGCCAACAGAGGGACCCTGGTCGTATCAACGGTTTTGGTGACCTCAGTTAAACTGAGGTCAACAGAGCTAGTGAAGAAATGGGGTCAAAATACAAAAAGTCCTGCCTAGCTACAAAAACAGATATGCTCAAACCTAATTGAATAAAGAACATAAGCAGACAAGTATATTCACATATTAAATCAATAAAAGAAACATTTTAAGCATATAATTATACCTACACACCAAATCAATAAAGAAGACATAACTAGACATTTTTATATATGGTGGTTTTTGATAGGTGGTAATGACAAAGTTTTTTATAACTTTATGATCTGATATGTATTTTTGTGCACTTTGAAATAACAAATGTTTTTTATATATTGCCTGAATAGCTCAATGACACTTAAGGAACTGTTTAATGCATGCCTAATGATTTTCTAAATCACGGACACTGCCAAAGTCGTCTAAAAATGTTCAGTGCTTGATTATATCTTATGTTTTGACTAATGCTAGACGCCAGTTTTCGGTTACTACTGAACGTTCTGGACAGAGGGAAATATTTTGCCTAACAAAGAAAAGATATGGTTGGAAGCATGATTAAACTAAGATTATGATGACGTAAGCAAGTACATGGAGTATCAAAAGAACAAACAAACAAAAACATGGTAAATTTATGGTGTCACAGCCAAAAGCTCACACAATTCCGTACAAAATGACAAAATTGAAAGAATGATGAATGGGCGGTGTGCGACAGTGGGCAAAGTGGATGTATGTGCAAGAATAGTTTACAGGAAGGACACTTGGATATAAAACTGGTAGAGGTGCCAGAGGAAGAGTGGCAGGAGGAAAACATAGAACCCGGCCATAAATGATCGCAAAGGCCGAAAGACAGGATGGAAAACAACAGCCCCCACACTCACCGAATCGCCAATTATCAGCACCCAACCCCATGGAACCAGGTCTCACCAAACCACCCCCCCCTCTCATGGAATCAAACTGCGAACTTGCCACACCCCCTGACTCATCACCCATCAAACTCGGCCCACACTGGCATGTGCAACTGAATATAAGCTGACCAAAGAACCTTGAACGTTGCCTTTTCTGAATGGAGACTTTCTGCTCTTGAGCATGGTCGCACAAAAGGCCCAGCTCTGTATTGTACTTTCCTGAAAACAGAGCTTTCTTAACAAGAATTGTGATTGAACTCAACCAACCTGTGTAAATCTAAATTTTGTTTCGGTGTCTTAGCCTTTTCCTAAAACTGAAGAAATAAAATGAGCACGCGGTGAGTAAATTGGATAACAGGTGATTAGCTATGGCTTTTGCCATGAGGCGCGGATAGCGTGCTTCCCAAATTGTAGACCAAATCCAACAACGTCTAAAAATGGTCTAAAAGTGTAATAAAAATAGACGTCTATGCCGTAGACGTCTATAGCATAGACGTCTATTAGACATCTATACTATAGACATGTAAGGGATAGACTATTAGACATCTATTCGTTTTGTTTTGTTTGTTTTGTTTTGTTTATTTATTTCGAACATTTAAAGAAATACAAGAAAGAAAGTAACAATACTGAAAATAATAACTCCATAGTACAATAGAGAAGAAAGAAAAGAAAAAAAAAACATTGCGTTATAAATTTTCACTTTATCATAAAAAATCTTATTTGTTCAAAAGGGAGTAGAAGGAAGCCTAGGCTTATCTAGCTCTACCCCTTGTAACCACGTTTGCTTGATTCCGTCAAGATTTGTCCATTTTCAGATTTGTTAAAGATATACATATATATATATATATATATACATATACACATACATACATACATACATATAGATATTATACATACACACACTTATACATACATACACCTCCTTTAAATAAATACAAAAGCAGTTTAAACACTTCACAGCATGCTACGGTATCCCATCAGTATTTTGCCTTTATACATTTTTTTAAACTGAGGTAATGAACTACAATTCTTTAGTTCGTCACTGCTGGCGTTCCATAATTCCACACCTTTAACTGTTATACAATGCAACTTTAAAGTTGTTCTCACCAAATCTCTTTTAAACATAAGTGTTCCTCTTAAATCATAGGTACTTTCCCTCCACTCAAACAACCTCTGGATACTGTTTGGTAATTGATTATTTTTTATTTTGTACATGAGTTGGATGGTTTTAAAATCGACTAGATCATTGTATTTCAGTGCATTCAGTTTTACAAAAAGAGGGTTAGATGGTTCTCTGTAATCAACATTATTTACAAGTCGTATAGCTTTTTTTTGTAGAATGTAGATTGGATCTGTGTTTGTTTTGTATGTGTTGCCCCACACCTCCACACAGTACATAATGTATGGGAGTATGAAGGAGCAGTACAAGGAATATAATGATGTTTGGTTTATTCGACGTCTATATGTGAAAGTTTTTTAGACGTCTACGGGATAGACGTCTATATGTGAAAGTTTTTAGATGTCTACGCAGAGCCGGTTCTAGGAATGCACATAAGAGGGGGTAGTTAGAAATGTGAAGGGGGGATGTTCTTTTTTTTCTTTTTTTTTTTTTTTTACACATTTTTAACACTGTTAGTGTTTACTTCACGGCAGTTGTTAGCTGTGTGTCCAGATCTCAACCTGGAGAAGTGGATTGCACTCTGTCAGGCCTCTACATTAAGACCTGTCCAGCTTGGGTGTCCCACCTGAAGACTAAAGCTTCTGCTGGTATAGCTCTTAGGGTCACTGAGGCACGCAAACCCCCTGACCACAATAAGGTGGCAATCCCTCAGGGGGGAACTGAAAAATAAATGAAATAAATAAATGAAAAGTAAAATCAAATATCCATACAGATTTTAACAACCAAGCAACAACCAATTTCAACAACATAACATTAATCTTAACTGGATGGCCTAATTCTCAAATAAGCTAAAGCTCACTATCATCAATATTTACAAAACTGGAAGGAAGTCTTACGGAAAAAAATCACCAAACATCAAGTTCTCAGACTAATTTATAAAAAGAGAAAAATTCATATTTTTTTTATTTATTAGCTAGTACTATTGAAGGAATGAGGTCGAAATACAAAAAGTCCTGCCTAGCTACAAAAACAGATATGCTCAAACCTCATTGAATAAAGTACATAAGCAGACAAGTATATTCACATATTAAATAAATAAAAGAAACATTTTAAGCATATAATTATACCTACACACCAAATCAATAAATAAGACATAACTAGACATTTTTGATAAGTGGTGATGAGAAAGGTTTTTATAACTTTCTGATCTGATATATATTTCTGAGCACTTTGAAATAACAAATGACTTTTGATATATTGCCTAAATAGCTTAATGACCCTTAAGGAACTGTGGAATGCATGCCTGATGTTTTTTCTCTAAATCATGGACACGGCCAGAGTCGTCTTGACTGTTCAGTACTTGATTGTATCTTATGTTTTGACTAATGCTAGACGCCAGTTTTTGATTACTACTGAACGCTCTCTGCACAGAGGGAAATATTTTGCCTAACAAAGAAAAGATACGGTTGGAAGCATGATTGAACTAAGAATAAGCAAAGACATGAAGTATCAAAAGAACAGCAATAGATTAATGATATCACAGCCAAAAGCTAACATAATTTCGTACAAAATGACAAAATTGAAGGAATGAGGTACGACAGTGTATGTCCAAGATTGGAGAAGAATGTTCACAGGAAGGTCACGTGGAGATAAAACCAGCAGGTGCCAGAGGGAGCCAGCCAAGGACTCGGCCAAAGATGATAGCCAAGGACTCGGCCAAAGATGATCGCCAAGGCCGAAAGACGGGATGGAAGACAACAGGCCCCACACACACCGAATCGCCCATAACCAGCACCCACTCCCATGGTGAACTTGCCCCACCCCAAAGACTCATCACCCATCAAACTCGGCCCACAATGCGCAACTTAATATAAGCTGATCAAAAAACCTTGAACATTGCCTTTTCTGAATGGAGACTTTCCGCTCTTGAAGGGCCCAGCGCTGTATTGTACTTTCCTGAAAACAGAGCTGTCTGAACAAGAATTGTGATTGAACTCAACCAACCTGTGTAAGTCTAATTTGTGCTTCAGTGTCTTAGCATTTTCCTAAATCTGAAGAAATCAAACGAGCACGCAGTGAGTAAATTGGATAACAGGTGATTCGCAATGGCTTTTGCCGTGAGGCGCAGATAACGCGCTCCCTAAATTGTGGACAAAATCCAGCAAAGGTAATGACATAGGTTTTTATAACTTCATGATCTGATGTGTATTTCTGTGCACTTTGAAATAGCAAATTATAATTATACCTACACACCAAATCAATAAAGAAGACATAACTAGACATTTTTGATAAGTGGTAATGAGAAAGGTTTTTATAACTTTATGATCTGATATATATTTCTGAGCACTTTGAAATAACAAATGTTTTTTTGATATATTGCCTGAATAGCTTAATGACCCTTAAGGAACTGTTTAATGCATGCCTGATGATTTTCTAAATCACGGACACTGACAAAGTCGTCTAAAAATGTTCAGTACTTGATTGTATCTTATGATTTGACTAATGCTAGACGCCAGTTTTCGATTACTACTGAACGTTCTGGACAGAGGGAAATATTTTGCCTAACAAAGAAAAGATATGGTTGAAAGCATGATTAAACTCAGAAAATGATGACGTAAGCAAGTACATGCAGATCAAAAGAACAAACAAACAAAAACATGGTAAGTGGTGAGTACAAACTTTGCATAGTCAGGGAACATTAATAAATACGCAGATGATGTCACAGCCAAAAGCTCACATAATTCTGTACAAAATGACAAAATTGAAAGAATGATGAATGGATGAGGTGGAACAGTGCAAGAATGGAGGAGAATGTTTACAGGAAGGTCACTTGGAGATAAAACCAGCAGGTGCCAGAGGGAGACAGCCCAGCCAAAGATGATCGTCAAGGCTGAAAGACGGAAAGGAAAACAACAGCCCCCACACATCGAATCGCCCATAATCAGCACCCAACCCCACGGAACCAGCTCTCACCGAACCAGCACCCACTCCCATGGAATCAGACTCTCCTGCAAACTTGCCCCGCCCCAAAGACTCATCACCCATCAAACTTGGCCCACACTGGCATGTGCAACTGAATATAAGCTGACCAGAGAACCTTGAACGTTGCCTTTTCTGAATGGAGACTTTCCGCTCTTGAAAGGCCCAGGGCTGTATTGTACTTTCCTGAAAACAGAGCTTTCTGAACAAGAATTGTGATTGAACTCAACCAACCTGTGTAAGTCTAATTTCTGGTTCAGTGTTTTAGCATTTTCCTAAATCTGAAGAAATCAAACGAGCACGCAGTGAGTAAATTGGATAACAAGTGATTGGCAATGGCTTTTGCCGTGAGGCGCAGATAGCGCGCTCCCTAAATTGTGGACAAAATCCAACAGAGTTAATATCAATGACTGAGTCCCTAGATGGCCTAGATGGCAAACCTCTTCCACTCGGTGTCCTGCAGCCGTTGCCCCATCCCAGCGTCAGCCCCCTCTGGCCGGATCTTAACAGACCTAGCAGAGGGCTTCACACGTTTGATGAGGGGAGTGTATCTGGGCAGGAGGAACAAAGAGAGGTGGTCTGATTGTCCCAGGTTGGGAAGGGAAACAGCCTTGTGTACATCTTTGATGTTAGAGTACCGTAATTGCCGGACTATAAGCTGCGACTTTTTTCCAAAATTTTGGACCCTGCAGCTTATAGTCAGGTGTGGCTTATATAAGATTTTTTTCGTGATTTTTGTGATGACTTGATCACTTTTACTCTTAACACTATTATATACAGTAAAAGCTACAAAACAAACTGACAAATAACTCGTTTCAAATCAGACGAGTAAAAACTGGTCAAATATTTTTAAAAAAAGCTATTATTAAAAGTGAAGACAATTTGCAATTCTAGTAATGACACACGAATTTGATGCACAATTTGTCTTCGCGGGCCACATAGAATGATTTGGTGGGCCGTATCTGGCCCCCGGGCCTTGAGTTTGACACCTGTGCTCTAAACCCTTTCTCTTACTCTGCCATATCACTCAGAGATTACACAAAGCAGTGGCGCTGTTTGGACAATCTGCATTGTAATTGTACTAAGTTCATCTTGTTTTCCCTTTTTTAAATCACTTCACTGGTTTCTTTTAAATCAAACAAGTTTGATATAAAAGAAACCAGTGAAGTAATCTGCATTGTATTAAAACCCAATCAATCAGCATTTAAATTCAATTCTTCTGACATTTTGCTCACCAAAAACAGGTTGTAATGAATGTGAACTTTTAATGCATTTTATTCAGAAGGTTACTTTGAACCTTAAACGGCGGCGCGGCGTACTTATGGATTTTTACGGCCTCCGGCCTCCAGGAGGCGCTCTAGCAAGAAGCAAGAGCAAGACAGACGAAGAAGAGACAATGCGCCGAAGAAGACGTGCTAGTTTTTGTTTACATTTCGCGCATCACGCGATCAAGACGGACATTACTGAAAGGAAGCCTTTATACACAAACCGTCATCATGGGGGACAAAAGAAATGCATATGATGCCGCTTTTAAGCCAAAGGCAGTCGATGTTGATGACATTATCTTGTGTCTACTCTGGAGCGTACTTATGGATTTTTACGGCCTCCGCTCTCCAAGGGACGCTCTAGCAGGAAGCAAGAGCGAGACAGACGAAGAAGAGATAATGCGGCGAAGAAGACGTGATCGTCTCGCGCATAACGCACACACCCACATTCACACAAAGACAGGAAGCTTTTATACACAAACCGTCATTATGGGGGATAAAATAAATGAATATGATGCCGCTTTTAAGCTATACGTGTCGCTCGCTAGTTTAATATAATGTAGCGCTTCGTGCATGAATAAGATTAGCATGAACAGAACCTCTTCACACTCGAAGAAATGCATAAAACCGACGACGAAAGAGAGACTGAGAAAGTGTGAGGCAAATGATATCTAACGCTATTCCAATCGGACACTAAGGAGGAAGACTTGGTTTCAGTGCACAGGAGGAAGATGAAGACGGGTCTTTTTGTACTTTTACTGGTATGTTTTTTTTAACCAGCCCTGTTCGTGCTGTGCTACCGTGTTGCTGCTGTGTAACCGCCGCCATTACCGCCGCGTCTCAGTGACTTTGCTGTGTTAATTCCGTGTTGTTGTGGTATTACTGCCGCGTCACAGGCAGTGTTTGGAAAGAAATGTTAAGGTATGTTATTAAAGCTTTAAAAAAAAACTTTGTGTCCGGTCTTTCTTTGCTAATAACTCGCGTGCACACTTCCGCGTTGCTGCGGTACTACTGCTGCGTCACAGGCAATGTTTAGAAAGACATGTTCAAGTATGTTATTAAAACGTTAAAAAGGCTTTCTATGTACTGTCTTTCTTTGTAAAACCTCGTGTGCAAGTGCGGTTTATATTCCGGTGTGGCTTATGTAAGAAAAAAAAAAAAGAAATATCCCTGAATTTTAGCTGGTGCGGCTTATAATCTGGTGCGGTTTATAGTCCGGCAATCACGGTAAACATGGCCTAATATCTTCTTTCCCCTCGTGGGACATGTGACATGTTGATAGAACTTGGGGAGCACAGTCTTTAGATTGGAGTGATTGAAGTCTCCTGCTACTATAAAGGCTGCCTCTGGATGTTGGTTCTGGTGTTTGCTGATGATAACATGTAGCTCCTTCGTAGCTTGCTTAGCGTTAGCATCGGGTCTATGTAGCAAGCAATGACGACAGTTGCAGTGAATTCCCTGGGCTGGTAGAAGGGTCTACATTTCGCACCGAGATATTATGCATTAGCAGAACAGTGACTCTCAATTGTGGAACTGTCTGAACACCAAGCCTTGTTAATAAAAACGCACAAGCCTCCACCGCGAGTTTTCCCGGATTCGCCAATTCTGTCGGACCTGTGCAGGTCGCGGCCTGCTAGCTAAACGGCGCTGTCGGGGATAGCGCTACGGAGCCATGGTTCTGTGAAAATCATGACGTTGAAGTCCTTAATCCATCTCATGGTGTAAATCCACAGCCGCAGTTCGTCCATTTTGTCCACCAGAGAACGAACATTGAAGAGGAGTAGGCTAGGAAGTGCCGGACGGTGGGGCGCTAGACCCAGCCTAGCCTGTGCGCCTCCACACTTGCCTCGCCTTTGTTTACATTTTCTGTCTGGGTGCGCAATACAGCCAGCCGGCTGAGTCGCGTTGGGTAGCCACGGAGAGCTAGCGATGTCGTTGTCGATTCATAAACCTTCCAATCCAGCGTGTTGATGTTGTAATCCTATGTCCAGGAGATGTTATCGAGTGTAGGATAACAACGCACGAGTTTTTTGGATAAGTAGACTTACGGTAGGTAAGGTAAATAACTACGTATTTGCGAAATCTGATCGGACCTCTGGCTTCGCTGTGCAACCACTGGGCCATAATCTTGGTAATCTCGAATGAACTAGAGAGGTAAAAAAATCTCTTTGCACATGGTTCACTCTGGATAGCATGCACAACCACTAAGTGCAGTTCATGGTTGTAGCAGTGGATGTATGGGATATACCTAGAAAGCTTGTTTTGCAGCAGAACTTGTACACCACCTCTTATCCCACTCATCACAGAAGCTCCATCATAACTCTGGGTAAGTATGTTGTCAGCACTGTAGCCAGCATCAGAAAGGTGTGTAAGTATTTCAGACGTGATGTACTCTGCATCAAGTTGATGCAAGTCAAGCAACCCAATAAGATGCTCCTCTGGCATGGAATTGCTGACAAATCTAATCATCACAGACTAATTTTTCACATTGCACCTGTCCCTGGTCCCATCACCTTTTAGGCAAAATCCTGCAGAATCAGCATTTTCATATTTTTTCCTGACCTCTGCAAGTACCATGTCTGCCAGTGTTTGGATCATTTCATTTTGGATATCCTTAGATGTGTATTTTGCATTCTTTGGGATACCCTCAGCAATGCTTGCTAGCTTCTCATCCTTCTCTAATGTATACTCCATGAATTTCAGAAAAAGTCCTGAAGCAACATCATCACCACCTGCATCATGTCTCAAAGTTTCTGCAGTCCCACGGTCTTTACTGGGTGCTCCGTCACGATCACTGAACCTCCAGTACTGACAGAGAAACACAGTTGAGCACTGAGTGGTCGATCCAATCTACCACAGCACTGCCCACACTCTTGACATAATAATGATTTTTTTCAAGTTGGGTTTTACCAACAAACAGAAAGTTAACAGCCTCTCTGCTTTTGTGCTGAGTCCAGGTGGTGGAAGACTGCACATGGTTGTTGAAGGAATGGGGTCAAAATACAAAAAGTCCTGCCGAGCTACAAAAACAGATATGCTCAAACCTCATTGAATAAAGTACATAAGCAGACAAGTATATTCACATATTAAATAAATAAAAGAAACATTTTAAGCATATAATTATACCTACACACCAAATCAATAAAGAAGACATAACTACACATTTTTGATAAGTGTTGATGAGAAAGGTTTTTATAACTTTATGATCTGATATATATTTCTGACCACTTTGAAATAACAAATGTCTTTTGATATATTGCCAAAATAGCTTAATGACCCTTAAGGAACATCATGATGTTTTTCTCTAAATCATGGACACGGCCAGAGTCGGCTTGACCGTTCACTACTTGATTGTATCTTATGTTTTGACTAATGCTAGACGCCAGTTTTTGATTACTACTGAACGCTCTGCACAGAGGGAAATATTTTGCCTAACAAAGAAAGAATGAGGTACGACAGTGTATGTCCAAGACTGGAGAAGAATGTTCACAGGAAGGTCACGTGGAGATAAAACCAGCAGGTGCCAGAGGGAGCCAGCCAAGGACTCGGCCAAAGATGATCGCCAAGGCCGAAAGACGGGATGGAAGACAAAAGCCCCCACACACACCGAATCGCCCATAACCAGCACCACTCCCATGGAATCAGAATCTCCTGCGAACTTGCCACACCCACTGACTCATCACCCATCAAACTCAGTCCACACTGGCATGTGCAAATGAATATAAGCTGACCAAAGAACCTTGTTCTGACAGATCGTCGCTCTTCGGACACAAAGTATGGCAGCGGACCAAGAGGTATGTACGGCTTCGTGCACCAACTGCACCCTTCTCTTAGAGAGGTTGTCTCTGCTAGAGGGACGTGTCCGCCAGTTAGAGCAGAATAGTGCGATAACAGTAGTTGCGGCGGACACAGACGCGGGCTGTAGTCAGCCCGCTAGCCCGGTTAGCATTAGCCCCAAGCGGCTTGCTAATCGCGATGAGCCAGGTAAGACGCATAGCCGTCCAAAGACATCTCGGTCTGCTGGCCCTCGCACTTTGGTCATAGGCGACTCCATTACCCGCAACATTACGCTTAAAAATCCAGCCACGGTAATGTGTATTCCCGGGGGCAGAGCACCCGACATAGAAGCTAATCTTAGGGAGCTGACTCGCAATAGGCCTAGTCAACAGCGTAGTTCCAACAACACTAGCTACTCGGACATAGTGATACACGTCGGCTCCAATGATGTTAGGATGAGACAGTCAGAGATCACAAAGAAAAACATAGCGAGGACTTGTGATCTTGCCAGAAAGATGAGTCGGCATCGAGTATTTGTCTCTGGCCCCCTGCCTGGGAGAGGCACTGATGAGAGGTTTAGTAGATTAGTCTCCCTTAATCGATGGATGGCTGGGTTCTGTAAAAAGCAGGGACTGTATTTTATAGATAACTGGTCCTCCTTCTGGGGCCGCCCCGACCTGCTGAGGAAGGACGGCCTTCACCCTAACCGTGAAGGCGCCTTCACTCTTTCTCGGAATATAGATTACTGTTTGAGCCACTCATGACAGGTCACTTTAGAGCAGGCCAGGGCACAGGTGATTAGACCACCTGTGAGGATGGGTTTGGAGTCTGTTAAGTTAAAGTTAACTAGCGCTAGGCTAGACTTTCAGCATACACATAGCTCCTCGTGTAGACTAGAGCGCGACAGTTTAAATAGTGCTGCAGTACACATAAACACACTTTCTACTGGGGTAGTAGACAAATCCAATCACTCCGTCCCGACCGGTCTTGCTGTTGAAACGGTGCCTGTTTTAGATAACTTCACATGTGTAACAAATACTCATCATCAAATTCCCACGGTCGTTTCATCCCACCGCCCTAATAAACTTTTGAGAGGTGATATTAGGCCTAGAGAACACAATTTTACTCGCATCCCGTTTATAAATCCTTCGATAGATACGCACCCTGATCAACCAATTACACTTAAATTCGGTTTTATGAATATTAGATCACTTCATACGAAAGCAGTTCTCGTTAATGACCTTATCACGGAACATAATCTAAATGTTTTTGGTCTTTGCGAGACCTGGTTAAAACCTAATGAACTGCTGCCACTTAACGAGGCCTCGCCTCCAAATTTTGTGAGCTCGCATGTGGCTCGTCCTCGAAAAAAGGGTGGGGGTGTCGCCCTCATCTCAAATTCTGAGCTTAGATTTAGGCCTCGCTCAATTCACGTATTTAAAACATTTGAAGCTCTCATTGTGCGATCCACTGCGTTACCGTCATTCTATCTTGTTGTTATTTACCGCCCACCCGGGGCTTACTCTGGCTTCCTGGATGAATTTTCAGAAGTTGTGGCTGATCTAGTGACAAATGCAGATAATATAGTTATCATGGGTGATTTCAACATCCACATGAATTCGCCGTCGGAGCCACTGACTTCGGCATTTCAAACTTTAATCGATACGTTTGGTTTTACGCAAGCTGTACAGGCAGCAACGCATAAGAATGGAAATACCTTAGATCTGGTATTATCCCGAGGACTAGCAACCTCAAAAATAACAGTACTGCCATACACTACTGTTCTGTCTGATCATTTTTTTAATAAAATTTGAAATTTTAGTTCCTTGTCAAAGACAAGAGAGCAATCAGAATTATAGCAGCCGTAATTTTAACTCCATGACTGCAACTGCGCTATCTGAGTTACTGTCGCCGGCAACCGCCATGTTTCCCGCGTACAGTGGCTCTATCGATAATCTTACAAATGAATTCAATGCGACATTATTAAAAGCCATCGACTCTGTGGCACCGCTACGTCTGAAAACTCGCCGTAGATGGCCAACTCCGTGGTTCACAGATGAAACACGTACGTTTAAACAATTATGTAGAAAGCATGAGCGCAGATGGCGTTTAACCAAACTTGAGGTTTTCCATCAGGCATGGAAGGACAGCCTCCTGAAATATAAAGATGCGCTTATTTTAGCAAAAACTCGTTATTTTTCGCAAGTCATTAATCTTAATAAAAATAATCCTAAATACTTATTTGATACAGTGGCAAAGCTAACTCTGCGCCAGCCGACCCCCGATAGCTCCTTCCACTCAGCTGACGAGTTTATGAAATTTTTTGCTCAAAAGATTGAGTCCATTAGGGACGAGATCAAGAATACCATGCCAATCGCTCCGCCGGTTACTAGCGCTGGGGATCATGCAATAACCCTCTCAAATTTTAAAAGCGTGTCCCTTGAAATGCTTACAAAATTGGTTAGTACGGCTAAACAAACAACATGTTTACTCGACCCGCTTCCAGCCAAACTACTTAAAGAATTATTTCCAATTTTAGGACCGTCCATCTTAAATATAATCAATCTGTCTGTTTCCTCTGGGATAGTGCCAATGGCCTTTAAAACCGCTATTATTAAACCACTACTTAAGCGAGCAAATCTTGACCCGGACTGTCTCAGTAATTATAGGCCAGTTTCAAACCTCCCATTCATAGCAAAACTTCTCGAAAAAGTAGTAGCACAGCAGCTTATTGATTACATGGTCGATAATAATCGATATGACTCTTTTCAGTCTGGTTTTAGAGCCAATCATTCTACAGAGACAGCACTTGCTAAAGTGACTAAGGATCTCCTCATAGCTATGGATTCAAATACGTCGTCTCTATTGTTACTACTTGATCTTAGTGCTGCCTTTGACACTGTAGACTTCGATATTTTATTAGGGCGTCTTAAAAGTTGTGTTGGTATCTCAGGGTCAGCACTAAGCTGGTTCAATTCCTATCTATCAGGCAGGACGCACCGAGTGGTCCATGGTAATACGTCCTCTGAGCTTTATAATGTTACTTGTGGTGTCCCACAGGGATCGGTACTCGGACCGATTTTATTTAATATTTATATGATTCCGCTTGGGGGCATAATACGTAAATATAATATTAGTTTTCAATGCTACGCGGATGACACCCAATTATATATGCCGTTATCGATGACAGATCCACAGGATTGCTGTAATCTCGAGGCGTGCCTTGCGGAGATTAAACAATGGATGTCTCTCAACTTCCTTCGTCTTAACCCGGATAAAACTGAGATGTTGATAATTGGTCCTACTCGTTATCAACATTTATTTAAGGAAACCACTATAACTATAGATAACCGTACTATCACTCAGAGTGATACGGTAACTAATCTCGGGGTAATATTTGACCAAACGCTCTCCTTTCAAAAACACATTAAGAATATAACCAGGATTGCGTTTTTTCACCTTCGTAATATTGCTAAGATTCGTCCTATCCTCTCGACTGGGGATGCGGAAACTATTATACATGCGTTCGTCACGTCGCGCCTGGACTACTGTAATGTATTATTCTCTGGTCTTCCTAAATCCAGTATTAAAAGTCTACAGTTAGTGCAAAATGCCGCTGCGAGGCTGCTCTCACGGTCAAGAAAATTTGATCACATTACCCCAATATTAGCCGAATTACATTGGCTCCCGGTCCATTTAAGATGTGACTTCAAGGTTCTTCTGCTAACCTATAAAGCACTGCATGGCTTAGCGCCTTCTTATCTCGTCGACCTAGTTGTTCCTTATGTTCCGTCTCGTAACCTTCGTTCGCAAAACGCTAGTGTTTTAGTTATACCGAGGGCCAAGAAAATGTCTGCAGGGTCTAGAGCATTCTCTATTCGGGCTCCAGAGCTTTGGAATGCCCTACCAATGGATATTAGAACTACTACCTCAGTAGAAACATTTAAGACACGTTTAAAGACACATTTCTATGAGATGGCCTTTAACTAACTTGTGATGGCCGATTTGGCCGGAGTTTGTTCTGTTCTCTCTGCCCACCTCCTCCCCGGCTGGGGAGGGGGTTAGGTGGCTCAAAAGCGCCATAGCGGCTGGCTGGATTCTCGGGGACCAGTTCGGGATGGGGGAGCTGCGGCTCGGCCCCCTTGAGGACACTGCCAGGACAATCGAGGACACCTCCGACATCCATTTTTTTTTTCATTGATTTTCATATTATGTATTACTTGTGTACTCTCTGCATCCATTATAACCTGGTGATCCTGAAAGGGGGATCCTTCCATCTGTGGTCCCTTCTCAAGGTTTCTCATTTTCCCCTGGTAGGGTTTTTTTGAGTTTTTCCTTGCCCTTTTGGGAGCTTATGATCAGGGGATGCTTTGAGAATAATTGTCAATTTTGGCTATGTGAAGCCCTTTGAGACTGTTTGTGATTTAGGGCTATACAAATAAACTTGACTTGACTTGACTTGACTTGACTTGAATGTTGCCTTTTCTGAATGGAGACTTTCTGCTCTTGAAGGGCCCAGCGCTGTATTGTTTTTTCCTGAAAACAGAGCTTTCTGAACAAGAATTGTGATTGAACTCAATCAACCTGTGTAAGTCTAATTTCTGCTTCAGTGTCTTAGCATTTTCCTGAATCTGAAGAAATCAAACGAGCACGTAGTGAGTACCGTAATTTTCGGACTATAAGTCACTCCGGAGTATAAGTCGCACCAGCCATAAAATGCCCCAAAAAGTGAAAAAAAAAAACATTTATGTCGCTCCGGAGTATAAGTCGCATTTTGGGGGGCAATTTATTCGACAAAATCCCACACCAAGAACAGTCATGAACGAGTAACAACAGGCTAAACGATAGCACCACTCCCATGGAATCAGAATCTCCTGCGAACTTGCCACACCCACTGACTCATCACCCATCAAACTTAGCCCACACTGGCATGTGCAAATGAATATAAGCTGACCAAAGAACCTTGAATGTTGCCTTTTCTGAATGGAGACTTTCTGCTCTTGAAGGGCCCAGCGCTGTATTGTTTTTTCCTGAAAACAGAGCTTTCTGAACAAGAATTGTGATTGAACTCAACCAACCTGTGTAAGTCTAATTTCTGCTTCAGTGTCTTAGCATTTTCCTAAATCTGAAGAAATCAAACAAGCACGCAGTGAGTAAATTGGATAACAGGTGATTGGCAATGGCTTTTGCCGTGAGGCGCAGATAACGCGCTCCCTAATTTATGGACAAAATCCAACATTGTGGCTGGACACATGTCTTTGTAGCCCCTCGTCTCGTTCGATTGCTGCTTTCCAATTGTTAAAACCAGTAAGGGCAAAAACAACATCCTTCTCATTAGCAGAGCTACCATATTTCCGACAGGGGAAACAGAAGCATGCGTCCCGCACAACAGATCACTCCAGCCATGGTCGTGAGCGGTACAGGCAGGATTGAATGACATGAATGTCGCACCAAATGCACGCTTTGGGTAGCTACCCAGTATTGGCTGGGATGGTGCATTGACATTTAAGTCACCAGGTAGCTGAGCAAGGGACTTTAAGGCAGCACATGTTGAGGGAGGAGGAACAGGAGAAGCAGTGCTTGCTGATGGTACAGGTGTATTTATGCTAGCTACTGCCTCTGATGCACTAGTACTAGCAGCAGCATCACTGCAACTGCTTTCAGTACATGCAAGAGGAGCAACACTTGCTTTAAGGATGCATCTCGCAGCATTAACTCTGTCTTTGTGAGCAGCTGAAAGGTGGAGTGCAAAATAACGTTTTGAGAAAAACATCTTTATTTATTCATTGAATTCTTTTTAAAAAAACTATTTCCCTGAGCAGTTTGAAACAAAACTGTGCAGAGGGGCGGGGCTTCACATAGGGGTCCGGCGGACACCGCTCATTTATCCTCAGTCTGTTAGATGCAGTGTACAGATGTGCTTGTGACTTGAGAAACGCTCCCAGTGGGTAAAAAAACAGCAGACTATTCCCCATTTGACTGTACAAAAACAAACAAACAAAAAAAAAAAAAAAAAATATATATATATATATATATATATATATATATATATATATTATATATGGCGGCTCGCTGGCGCACTGGGTAGCACGTCCGCCTCACAGTTAGGAGGGTGCGGGTTCGATTCCACCTCCGGCCCTCCCTGTGCGGAGTTTGCATGTTCTCCCCGAGCCCGCGTGGGTTTTCTCCGGGCACTCCGGTTTCCTCCCACATCCCAAAAACATGCTTGGTAGGCCGATTGATCACTCCAAATTGTCCCTAGGTGTGAGTGTGAGTGCGAATGGTTGTTTGTCTCTGTGTGCCCTGCGATTGGCTGGCAACCGGTTCAGGGTGTCCCCCGCCTACTGCCCGATAGGCTCCAGCACGCCCGCGACCCCCGTGGGGACTAAGCGGTTCAGAAAATGGATAGAACAGTCACCCAAGTCTGCAGAACCAGACGTACCAACCTGAGCACTGCCTGGATTGATTACAAGAAAGCATATGACTCAATGCCACATACTTGGATCACTGAATGCTTGAGGCTGTACAACATCAATGGGACTCTGAGAACCTTCATCGCCAACTCGATGAAACAGTGGAAAACCACACTTGAAGCCAATCGCAAGCCACTTGCACACGTGACCATCAAATGTGGTATATACCAAGGAGACGCTCTGTCCCCAATGCTGTTCTGTATAGGACTGAACCCCCTCAGCCAAATAATCAACAAGACGGGCTATGGATACCAACTCAGGAATGGGGCCACCATCAGCCACCTCCTCTACATGGATGACATAAAGCTGTACGCTAAGAACGAGCGAGACATTGACTCCCTGATCCACACTACCAGGATCTACAGCTCTGACATCGGACTTGAGAAATGTGGCCGCATGGGGACTAAAAGAGGAAAGGTAATCCACACAGAGGGGGTCTCACTCCCAGAAGGAACAATAGCAGACATTGAGGACAGCTACAAATACCTTGGAATTCCACAGGCAAATGGCAACCTTGACGAGGAAACAAGGAAAGCAGCCACAGCCAAATACCTCCATCGAGTAAGGCAAGTCCTAAGAAGTCAGCTCAACGGCAAGAACAAGTCCCTAGCCATTAACAGCTACGCCCTACCAGTAATCAGATACCCTGCAGGAATCATACGGTGGCCAAAGGAAGATATACAGACCACAGATATCAAGACACGGAAGCTCCTAACCATGCATGGAGGGTTCCATCCCAAGTCCAGCACCCTGAGACTGTACACTAGCCGTAAAGAAGGAGGCCGAGGACTAGCGAGCGTGAGAGCCACTATGCAAAATGAAACATCCAAGATACATAAGTACATCAGGGATAAGGCCCCAACGGATCACGTGCTCAGTGAATGTCTCAGACAATGGGCATCAAAGGAAGATGAGGTGCTGGAGGGACCATTATGGGAGGACAAGCCCCCACATGGGATGTACCACCGAAACATAGCTGAAGTGGCTGATATCCAGAAATCCTACCAATGGCTAGAAAGAGCTGGTCTGAAGGACAGCACAGAGGCACTGATCCTGGCTGCACAAGAACAGGCCTTGAGCACCAGAGCAATAGAGGCCCAAATCTACCACACCAAACAAGACCCCAGGTGTAGATTGTGCAAAGAAGGTCCTGAGATAATCCAGCACATGTCGCACGGACAACTGGCCCTTCTATCTTCTACTAAGTACTTATACATTACTGAAACTAAAGCTTCTCTGTACAGCAAAAATAGTTTGATAGTCTTACTGCTACTAGTGGATCATCTAATGCAACATACAGATACGCATAAAGTTCAAAATTCACTTCAATATTGTTGGATTTTGTCCACAATTTCGGGAGCCCGTTATCTGCGCCTCACGGCAAAAGCCATTGCCAATCACCTGTTATCCAATTTACTCACTGCGTGCTCGTTTGATTTCTTCAGATTTAGGAAAATACTAAGACACTGAAGCAGAAATTAGACTTACACACGTTGGTTGAGTTCAATCACAATTCTTGTTTCGAAAGCTCTGTTTTCAGGAAAGTACAATACAGCGCTGGGCCCTTCAAGAGCGGAAAGTCTCCATTCAGAAAAGGCAACGTTCAAGGTTCTTTGGTTAGCTTATATCAGTTGCACATGCCAGTGTGGGCCGAGTTTGATGGGTGATGAGTCTTTGGGGTGGGGCAAGTTCGCCATGGGAGTGGGTGCTGGTTATGGGCGATTCGGTTTGTGTGGGGGCTGTCTTTCGGCCTTGGCGATCATCTTTGGCCGAGTCCTTGGCTGGCTCCCTCTGCCACCTGCTGGCTTTATCTCCACGTGACCTTCCTGTGAACATTCTTCTCCAATCTTGGACATACACTGTCGTACCTCATTCTTTCAATTTTGTCATTTTGTACAAAATTATGTTAGCTTTTGGCTGTGGCATCATTAATCTATTGCTGTTCTTTTGATACTTCATGTCTTTGCTTATTCTTAGTTTAATCATGCTTCCAACCGTATCTTTTCTTTGTTAGGCAAAATATTTCCCTCTGTGCAGAGCGTTCAGTAGTAATCAAAAACTGGCGTCTAGCATTAGTCAAAACATAAGATACAATCAAGTACTGAACGGTCAAGACGACTCTGGCCGTGTCCATGACTTAGAGAAAAAACATCAGGCATGCATTACACAGTTCCTTAAGGGTCATTAAGCTATTTAGGCAATATATCAAAAGTCATTTGTTATTTCAAAGTGCTCAGAAATATATATCAGATCATAAAGTTATAAAAACCTTTCTCATCACCACTTATCAAAAATGTCTAGTTATGTCTTCCTTATTGATTTGGTGTGTAGGTAGCTTAAAGTGTTTCTTTTATTGATTTAATATGTGAATATACTTTTCTGCTTATGTACTTTATTCAATGAGGTTTGAGCATATCTGTTTTTGTAGCTAGGTAGGACTTTTTGTATTTCGACCCCATTCCTTCAATATACATACAGTAATACCTCGTTCATCACGGTTAATTGGTTCCAAGACCACCCGCGATATGTGAAAATCTGCGAAGTAGTGTCACCCTCTCATTTTTAACGTACATGCATTTTTTTGTGTAGTAATAAGTGTATATTAAACCATATAAATGCATTATGCTATAATTGGAACATTAAATAATAGCTTCAAGCATATAAATACTATATTAATATGTAGTATAAATGACAGAAAAAAAATTATAAATAATATATAAATGCAAATAAATAAATAAATATAATACGTGTGTGGGGCGGCTCGGTTGCGCACTGGTTAGCACGTCTGCCTCAAAGTTAGGAGGGTGCCGGTTCGATTCCACCTCCGACCCCCGTGTGGAGTTTGTATGTTCTCCCCGTGCTCGCCTGGGTTTTCTCTGGGCACTCCAGTTTCCTCCCACATCCCAAAAACATGCTTGGTAGGCCAATTGAGCACTCCAAATTGCCCTTAGGTGTGTGTGAGTGTGAGTGTGAGTGCGGATGGTTTTTCGTTTCTGTGTGCCCTGCGATCGGCTGGAAACCGGTTCAGGGTGTCCCGCGCCTACTGCCCGATGACTGCTGGGATAGGCTCCAGCACGCCCGCAACCCCCGATGCCCGGAAAGCAGGGCATTACAATAGTCAATTTGATTGGTAATAAAAGTTTGCATTAGTCTCTCTGTGTTGGGCAGGGAGAGAAAAGGACAGACTCTGGCTGTTCAAGTGGTAAAATGCTACTTTTGTCGTAGTTTTAATATGTGGGATAAAAGTGAGCTCAGAGTCAAAGATAACACCTAGACCTTTCACCTAAATTTGATATGGGCCTCAGGATCAACCTCAGTTTTGTTTTGGTTAAGATGCCGTCCATGATTTGATGTCAGGAATACAGTTAAAAAGAGCATCCAACTGTCTATCATCACCATAGCGGTGGAAACTCACTATGTATCTCCTGATGACACTGTCAAGAGGGAGTATATAAAGATTTAACAATACAGGATCTAAAATAGAACCTTGAGGCACACCACGTTACCTCACAAACCTCAAAGGAGCATGTATCTACCGTATTTTTCGGACTAAAAGTCGCTCCGGAATATAGGTCGCATTAGCCATAAAATGCACAATAACGTGAAAAAAAACATATATAAGTCGCTCCGGAGTATAAGTCGCATTTTGGGGGAAATTTATTCGACAAAATCCAACACCAAGAACAGTCATGAACGAACAACAACAGGCTAAACGATAGGTATGCTAACGTGACATAAACACAAACAAAGAGCTGAGAACGGGCCTGATGTAACATTCAGAGTTATTCAAATAACTATTACATAAATAACACATTTATAAAACCATCTGTGTCACTACAATTCATTAAATCCATCTATAGTCCTTTATGTCAACAATGCCGGCCGGGTGCGTGCCGCTGACGGCGCTTGCACTTCAAAGTATTCCGCGGGCCCATATAACGATATATAAATTATACATCAAATAACTATTGTATAAGTAATAATATTATCAAACCATCTGTGTCACTCCAAATCATTAAATCCATCGATCAAATTCCTTGTCCTTTGTCAACAACGCCGCGCGTGCGCCCTGACGTCAGCCTCGTCATTATTCCACAGATCTAGTTTATAACTATATTGTAGCGTTAAAGTACAAGGAAAGACGTGGGTTTGGGAAACGGCTCTTTATTTAACAAAACAAGAGTTCAACGAGCCAACAACTACTGAACTGTAACGATAAAAACGTATACAAGTTGCTACACGAAATAAAATATATCAAATAACTATAACATAAATAGTTCACCGCCACACGGCCCCAAGCACTGGCTTGGACTTCCAGGCGTGTGGCGGCGTGGACTTCCATCCCCGGAGGTGGCACTTCCAGCCACGGAGGTGAAAGAGAGCTTCATAGAATAGGACCCGGCGTGCGTAAAGGCCATGTCCGAGCCCCATCCACCGTCCCCGGACAGCCACCCGGCCGAGCGCTGGCCCCCAACTTCCATCCACGGAGGTGAAAGAGAGCACCGTAGAGTAGGACCGGGCGTGTGTATAAGCCATAATAGTTTTTCAAACCTTCTGTGTCATTCCAAATCATTAAATCCTTCAAACTATTCATCCTCCGTGTCACTTACAAACAAAGCTGCTAATGATTCCGGTAATACGTGGGGCCTTTCGTCATCTTCATTATACTGTGATCGAATCTTTGTCCTTTATGTAAACAACCGCCGCGCCGCGTTGCTGACATCACTTGAAATTCAAATTACAGTAATCCCTTGCTACATTGCGGTTCGTTTAGCGCCCACAGGAGTAAGTACATCGCGGTTCGTTTAGCGCCCACAGGAGTAAGTTCCTCTCGTCGATATTCTCCTCCATTAAGTAATGGAGGCCCTTCGATGGCCACAAGGGGGAAAGGAAAGCTAGGGGGTGAGTTTTCAAAAATCATGGGGAAAGTGTTTTCTCCTGTGGCAAATAGAAATCAGGAGGAAAGGGAAAGAGGAGTATAAGATATAGCCCATGATTGAAGTAGCTAATCCAAATGTAAATGATGAGTCACCCACGATTTTGGTTCATAGAACGTGGACTCAGGAAGATGTGAAGAAAGCCGTAGAAGGCGTCACATCTCACAAGATAGATGTTGAGGAATTTTTACAAAAGATGGAGGATCTTAGAAGATCTTACCATCTAAATGGGATAGAAGTCCAACAAGTATGGATGACTGTTATGAAAGGGGATTGGCATAGCATCAGTGGGGATTGGAGTCCAAAAGAACAAAAGCATGTTTTAGAACATGACGACCGCGAATTACAACATTGCGTTCAGGGCCTGATGGAATGCGCCAGAGATAAGTTTAGGCGCAAAGCAAATTATACTACCATTGGTTGAGAAAAACAAAGAGATGATGAATTATTTGAGGCGTATCGAATCAGAATGACAGCCTGCTTTAGAGCAAACAGCGGCATTCCTGAGGAGCACACTCCAGGAAGTGTGTATCAGGAGCAACTAAATAAATGCTCTACATGAGCATTCTAATAGTGCCGTGAAACAATGGATCGATAAGTATTGGGTTGATAGGCTATCAGGTAGCCTGGAGCAATATATTAATCAGGCTCTGCATGCCGAGAGAGTGCTACAAAAAGAACGCAGAAAAAGGCTTCGGCACTGCTCTCTGGGGAAGAAAAAGGCATTTTTGGCGCTTTAAGCAGGGCCTATTCGGATTTTGATGAAAAAAAGGGAAAAGGGAAACATTTTGATAAATTTAAGAAGTGGAACCATGGTTTTGTCCCAAAACAAAATAACTGCAGGGACATCACTTGTTAGTGTTTTGGTGAGAAAGGCCACATCTTGCAAAGTTGCCCTAAAAGCAGGTGGAACGACAGGGCGTGACTAGAGCAGCCTCCTCCCCAGAAATTTGATAACATTATTGGGGAGAACAAAGAAGCGGACATTGAATTAAATTTGACAGAACATGCTTTCAGGAATTGGAAGAAGCTAAATTGTGGATTTAAGATTTTGCAATGCTACATTTAATAGGAATAATTGATTGGTTGTGTTACAAGATTATACAAAATTGTAAATGCAAGCTAAATCTGAGAGATTGAGTTCTTCAAATTTAAAAACAAAGAAAAAAATCAGATTAATTTGCCAATTGTTTGTTTCAGTTAAGTTTTTTTTTGAATTGGTGGATTGTTCTACCAGGAAACCTGAGTTGAAAATGATATATGAATGTTGTGTGGTGAGCTTGGATGAATTGGGGCCAATGGGATAGGAAGACTCCTTTTTGGAGACTGTGTGAGATACATATGATGAGCATTGATGAATGATTGCCTGAATGAAAGGTTGAATGGTTGAAATCGTTGGCGACTACTATGGAAAATTAGTAGAGCGACTTTGATGAAAGAGTGATTTTGAGCAGGTTGAATGTTAGAAAGAAACACGTAGCTTTTGGGTTGATAATTAACTACAAAAAAAAAACCAAAAAAAAAAAACTGGAGAACCAGTAACACATGTAGAAGATGTGTGAACTGAGAAATTGAGAAGCGTTCTGGAAAGAAAGTCAAATTAAATGATGATGGAATCGTATGTAGTAAAGAACGCATTCTCCCCAAAAAATTTTTTCAAGCTGTGAGGCATGGGCGTTGCCAAGCCTCAAAAGGAGGGAGTGAGTAGGACAGATAGTGGAAGATAGTAATAATACAACACTTTATGACAATGAATTTTCGAATACATTTGGTGTTATACTGTGGTAAATTTTTTGTTCTGGTGTAGATAGGTTAGCAACACGAGAGATTTAGAGGTTCAAAAGAAAGACAGTTAAAAGAAAACATTTTTGATTTGGACAATTGCAGGCTAACAGGAACATAAGAACGATAAGAACTACGAGAGTTGCAAACAACAGATGAAGAGCAGTCCTTGGCAGATTATATGATCAGGACGCTCAAACTGTGTCAAAGACAAATTTACTGCCGCCTGATCTTTCCTCCTCACAGGTCGACAACCCCATCAATCCAGGAGACTGGGTCTACATCAAGGTCATCAAAAGAAAGAACTGGGCCAGCCCGCGGTGGGAGGGACCGTTCCAAGTTTTGCTTGCTACTCCCACGGCGGTAAACATTTCTCAACGGCCCAGCTGGATTCACCTCAGCCACTGCAAGTTGCAGAGAGTGCTGGACCCCTAATTCGGAGTGGTGGGGAAGGCTGACTACAAAGGGGCCCCATCGTTTAGGGTGAGGCGTCTCAATGTTGGTGAAGAATTCATCGATCCCCACTCCGCTAGGCGAGGGGATGTCCCGGTGTCTCTGCCATCCTAGTAGCAACGGGGCTCCATATGCCAGATGGATCCTCTGCTGCGTTGTGGTTGGAGCGTG
Organism: Syngnathus scovelli; assembly: GCF_024217435.2. Classification (NCBI taxonomy): domain Eukaryota; kingdom Metazoa; phylum Chordata; class Actinopteri; order Syngnathiformes; family Syngnathidae; genus Syngnathus; species Syngnathus scovelli. The sequence goes on from NC_090855.1 coordinate 14,042,331, forward strand.
CTATGGTCTCTTGACTCATCTGAACAGACCAAATGACAATGTTGCCCGTGGTAAACGATGGTCACATGATGAGAACTTTGAAGACTGACTGGTCATGGGACCCCAGAAACCCATACGAAACCAACACTTGGTACCGGTATGTCAGGTTCACTGTGAGAGCTCACACACAGGAGGCGTGCTATGTGTGTTCGAAACTCCTCCCTTCCTCCACGCAAGTTCGCTTGGAGGCCAGAGCAATGAATGTCACTGAAGCGAAACGTATGGCATCCATGGGAGGAGTTGGATATCAACGCCGAGCAGTCACAATCAGTGATGCCGACCCATCCCACTCTGGACTTGCAGACGGTGCCTATGATGAACACTTCTGGGCAAATCTAAATGTGACTGTTAGAGGATGAACAATACCACAAGTGGCCTACACGGAGAGACCAGCTGGAGTGAATTACACATGTTACATCCAAGGTAGCAGGACCCACAAATGCATTAACGACGACTGCTCTCCAGGAGAAACTGGATGGGAGCTTTTGACATCACCGCTGTGTGCCAGGATGAGAGAGCCGTTTTTAAGGTGTAAGGGCTCTATCGGACGGGACCTACTTCATCCAGAGTTTCAGAAGCACTGCCTCACCTGCATCCTATGAGTGCACGTGCCTGTTCAGAACGGATCGTGGTTTTGTGGTCACCAGAGTTGTCCGATGCAGCACACGAGTGTATGCGCCAGTGTGTGTGACAGAACACACCTACAGACTAGAACATCATCAGCTGACGAAAACACGAGCACATATACAACTTCTTAGGCGTGGCAGATGTGATAATGATAATGAGACGTGGATTGCGTAGATGCTGTTCTGTTGAGCATGTTTTACGGAAACTTGTTGATTTGACCATCAAATATGCTTCGCAAGTGATGGATACAATGATGTACTGTTTCTGTGTTTTTCTTTTTATTTTTTTATTGATAGCATTCTGGTCGCCTGTGGCAAAGGGGCCGTGTAAGAATTTTCCTGCTAATGACATCTGGCCAGCAGGTTTTTCGCTTACACAATAAGTTTGATCTGGGGTGTTGAGGTAATGCCTCATCTTCACTGGAAAGTGTTGCTATCATTGTTTGTTGTTTTTATTTTTACTATTCTTCTTTCTTCATTATACATATATATATGTTTTTTCTTACTTGTCTTTGTTGTTTGGGGTGACATAATCATATGATAAAACAGGAGGGAGATGTTAGGGTTTTCCAGGTTATCTTTATCGTAGGATTATGTTGGAATGTAAACTATAATGATTAAATCAATCTTGTCTTGCCCTCACAATGCAGAGTAAGATGAAGTGGTTGCTTCCTCTGCTTGATTGACCAGCTGCAGGGGAAGCAATCAAAGTTGTTCTGTTTCCCACAACAGTGTAAAACACCCCCTGCTCTGATCTTATCAGAGGCCGGGGGTTCACCAAACCTGTCCACTGTCACCCCCACTCTGTTTCTCTCAATAAAAATGCTCCTGCAAGAGGCCTGAGTCAGACTTCATTCGATCATCGCTGTTCAGACAGCGACGAATGGACTCTCCACCTGCAGGTGCTTAAGAGGACTTAATTGTCTCCTGTTTGGTTCTTGCAAAATAAGTTGGAGCGTGCACAACTCTAACAGATATCAAGACACGGAAGCTCCTAACCATGCATGGAGGGTTCCATCCCAAGTCCAGCACCCTGAGACTGTACACTCGCCGTAAAGAAGGAGGCCGAGGACTAGCGAGCGTGAGAGCCACTATCCAAGATGAAACATCCAAGATCCATAAGTGCATCAGGGATAAGGCCCCAACGGATCACGTGCTCAGTGAATGTCTCAGACAATGGGCATCAAAGGAAGATGAGGTGCTAGAGGGACCATCATGGGAGGACAAGCCCCTACATGGGATGTACCACCGAAACATAGCTGAGGTGGCTGATATCCAGAAATCCTACCAATGGCTAGAAAGAGCTGGTCTGAAGGACAGCACAGAGGCACTGATCCTGGCTGCACAAGAACAGGCCTTGAGCACCAGAGCAATAGAGGCCCAAATCTGCCACACCAGACAAGACCCCAGGTGTAGATTGTGCAAAGAAGGTCCTGAGACAATCCAGCACATAACTGCAGGGTGTAAGATGCTGGCAGGTAAAGCATACATGGAGCCCCATAACCAAGTAGCTGGAATAGTGTACAGGAACATCTGTGCAGAGTATGGACTGGAAGTCCCAAGATCCAAGTGGGAAACACCTCCAAAGGTGGTAGAGAATGACCAAGCCAAGATCCTCTGGGACTTCCAGATCCAGACAGACAGAATGGTAATGGCGAACCAACCGGACATTGTGGTGGTGGACAAAGAGCAGAGGAAAGCCGTTGTGGTTGACATAGCCATCCCAAATGATTGTAACATTAGGAAAAAGGAACATGAGAAACTTGAGAAATATCAAGGGCTCAGAGAAGAGCTGGAGAAGGCCTGGAGAGTGAAGACTTCAGTGGTACCTGTGGTCATTGGAGCACTAGGGGCAGTGTTAGAGATTCGCTCACTCCCACTTATTTTGCAAGAACCACACGGGAGACAAGTAAGTCCTTTTAGACACCTGCAGGTGGAGAGTCCATTCGTCGCTGTGCGTGCAGCGATGTTCGAATGGAGGTCTAAAACTCTCCCTTCTGCAAGGGCATATTTATTAGGAGAAACAGAGTGGGGGTGAGAGTGGACAGGTTTGGTGAACCCCCGGCCTCTGGTCAAATCAGAGCAGGGGGTGTTTTACGATGTTGTGGGAAACAGAACAACTTTGATTGCTTCCTCAGCAGCTGGTCAATCAAGCAGAGAATGCAACCACTTTATTTTACTGCGTTGTGAGAGCAAGACAAGATTGGTTAATCATTATAGTCTACATTCCAACATAATCCTACGATAAAGATAACCTGGAAAACCCTAACAGGCAGTAACCCCCAAACTGGAGGAGTGGCTGAAACAGATCCCAGGAAAAACATCTGACATCTCAGTCCAGAAAAGTGCAGTACTAGGACCCGAGCTTGAAGGGAAAAAGAGACCATATATATATGTATATATAAAAGAATGTTATATTAACTATTATTTGAGTTGTTGTTAATCATTAGTTATATCACGGGTCGCTACGACCAGTTTAGTGGAGTTTTTACTGCTTCTTCCAACTCCGACAGCGCTGACTGTAACTTGACACTCTCTGGCTGCGTCTTGCCTCACAGTGATTGGATGTTTACGGAGGGGCGTGGAGTCCTGACAGCAGGCTGGGTGAGGACACACACTGCACCGACATTAGAGAAGAGAGGGGGGTGATTAACGTGTGTTTCTATCAGCGGATTTTTCACTTCTAAAAGTTTGATTTGAGGGGGCAGGACATCTGTTTGAAGGGTCGTTGCCCCCTCTTGCCCCTGCGTAGAGCCTGCCCCACGTCTACGGGATAGACATCTATTAGACGTCTATATGTGAACGTTTTTTAGACGTTTTTATTGAGTAGACGTTCGAATGATGGCTAATAGCTAGTGATCATTTGAACATCTAGACGTCTATTCAACATGTTTAACGTCAGTAACTTTGACAGTACAGCAATTAAACCAACAGAACCCTACAGGTTCCATTTGTAAGCTATCAAGAATGAGGGGTGGGACATCCAAAATTTTGACGAACCAATTCCAAGCTTAATCATTCTGTCATTTAGTCTTGCATCCTGTTTGTCGTTTATTTCTTTGGACATCATGTCAAAGGTCTCCAGATCAGTCATGGGCACCGTCCACCCACCGCGGCACAAACAAACAAACAAACAAACAAACAAACAAACAAACAAACAAACAAACAAACAAACAAACAAACAAACAAACAAACCAATCACTCGTAAAAACATTCTTGAAACATACTGTTCAAAATTATTGCGTACCTAAATGCAGCCCTTCTTTGTTTTGTAGAAAAGTAAGTCGTTTTGTTCCTTTTCTGTAGCAGCGTCGACTGTTTCCAATTCGATGCAACTCGAAGAAAAGTACCCACTAAGTCTTTTTCTTCTTCCTCTTCTTGTTTTTTTACGGTGGCACACTATATATCCATGTGTCTGCCCCTAGCGTTTCGAACGAAGCAATACAACCACACTTGGTTTTTTAAAACAAAGCAAAACAACTTCTGCTCATTATTTGTACAAGTTATAGCTGGTTTATGGTTTAATATTTCATATTTGATGGTGGGGCTAAGTGGTATAGAAAATGGATGGATTGATGGAGGATGAATGATTGATGGCTGGCTGGCTGGCTGGCTGGCTGGCTGGCTGGCTGGCTGGCTGGCTGGCTGGCTGGATGGATGGATGGATGGATGGATGGATGGATGGATGGATGGATGGATGGATGGATGGATGGATGGATGGATGGATGGATGGATGGATGGATGGATGATGGATTTAATATTGGTTATATAAATAACCACACTTCACACGGACCAATGGTGTTTTAAAACAAAGCAAAGGCATCGGGGTCATCCTGCAACAGATCAGGACTGTTAGAGTGGTGCTCACTCTAACTTATTTTGCAAGACCCACACGGGAGACAGTATGCCCTTTAAGCACTTGCAAGTGGAGAGGTCATTCGTCGCAGTGCATACAGCGATGATCGAACGAAGTCTGACTCAGGCCTCTCGCAAGAGCATATTTATTGAGAGAAACAGGGTGGGGGTGAAAGTGGACAGGATGGGGGGGTAAACCCCTGGCCTCTGGTCAAATCATAGAGGGGGTGTTTTACGATGTTGTGTACGATTGCTTCCTCTACAGCTGGTCAATCAGTTCAAAGGATCTTAGCACTTTGTTCTACTACTTTGTTAAGACAGGACACATTTGGTTAATTATTACAGGTTACATTCCAACATAAGCATAAGATCAAACTAATCTATAAACCCTAACAATGACAATCACCGAACAAAGTCTAGACGAGGCAAAGTCTGTCAACATTTGGGGATTTGGAACTTGATTTTGGATAAAGTTTCCGCAACTTACATACTTCTGTACATTATGTATACAACTTACAGAATAGTTTGGGGTTTAATATTTTATATTTGATGGATTTAATTTTTAGGTTATCCTCTCCCTGAGTCATCACCTTATTGTGGTGGAGTGGTTTGCGTGCCCCAATGATCCTAGGAGCCATGTGTCTGGGGCTTCATGCCCCTGGTAGGGTAACCCATGGCAAACGGGTCCTTGGTGAGGGGCCAGATAAAGCACGGCTCACAAAACCTTTTATGACGATTAAGAAAATTGGACTTAGTTTTCCCTCGCCCGGACGCGGGTCATCGGGGCCCCCCTCTGGAGCCAGGCCTGGAGGTGGGGCTCGAAGGCGAGCGTCTGGTGGCCGGGCCTTTGCACAGCCCGAAAAGGAAACGTGGGTCCCCTTTCCCATGGGCTCACCACCTGTGAGACGGGCCAAAGGGGTCAGGTGCAATGTAAGCTGGGCGGTGGCCAAAGGCAGAGACCTTGGTGGTTCGATTCCCGGCTGCAGAAGCTGGCTCTTAAGACATGGAATGTCACCTCTCTGGCTGGAAAGGAGCCCGAACTGGTGTGCGAGGCAGAAAAGTTCCGACTAGACATAGTTGGACTTGCCTCCACACACAGTTTGGGCTCCGGTACGAGCCCTCTCGAGAGGGGCTGGACTCTCTTCCACTCTGGAGTTGCCCACGGTGAGAGGCGTCGAGCAGGTGTGGCTATACTTATTGCCGGGTTCACCCCGGTGAACGAGAGGGTAGCCTCCCTCCGCCTTCGGGTGGGGGGACGGGTCCTGACTGTTGTTTGTGTCTATGCACCAAACAGCAGCTCAGAGTACCCACCCTTTTTGGAGTCCCTGGAGGAAGTGCTGGAGAGCGCTCCATCGTTCTACTGGGTGACTTCAATGCTCACGTGGGCAATGACAGTGAGACCTGGAAGGGCGTGACTGGGAGGAACGGCCCCCCGATCTGAACCCGAGCGGTGTTCTATTATTGGAATTCTGTGCTCGACACGGCTTGTCAATAATGAACACCATGTTCAAGCATAAGGGTGTCCATGTGTACACTTGGCACCAGGACACCCAAGGCCGCAGTTCGATGATCGACTTTGTAGTCATGTCATCGGATTTGCGGCCGCATGTTTTGGACACTCGGGTGAAGAGAGGGGCGGAGCTGTCAACTGATCACCACCTGGTGGTGGGTTGGCTCTGCTGGTGGGGGAAGATGCCGGTCCGACCTGGCAGGCCCAAACGTATGGTGAGGGTCTGCTGGGAACGTCTGGCAGAATCCCCTGTCAGGAAGAGCTTCAACTCCCACCTCCGGCAGAGCTTTTCTGACGTCCCGGAGGAGGCGGGGGACATTAAGTCAGAGTGGACCATGTTCCGCGCCTCCATTGTTGAGGCAGCCGACCGGAGTTGTGGCCATAAGGTCATTGGTGCCTGTCGTGGCGGCAATCCCTGAACCCGCTGGTGGACACCGGCAGTAAGGGATGCCATCAAGCTGAAGAAGCAGTACTATCGGGCTGTTTTGGCCTGCGGGACTCCGGAGGCAGCTGACAGGTGGCCAAGCGGAATGCGGCTTCGGCGGTTGCTGAGGCAAAAACCCGGGCGTGGGGGGAGTTTGGCAAGGGCATGGAGAATGACTTCCGGACAGCTTCGAGGAAATTCTGGTCCACCATCCGGTGTCTCAGGAGGGGGAAGCAGTGCACCGTCAACACTGTTGTTAGGTCGAAATACGATTAGACATTAAATCACTCGCTGGAATGAAGAAGAGAAGACAACCAGAACAAGTTTACTCGCAAGGAGAACGATAGAGAAAGCAATCTCAGTTACAACCTCCATCAGTTCTGATTCCTTACTCCACGTGCCCCTCTTTTTAATGTTATGGTTGCCCTGGTTACAGAGGCGTTGCTACACTAAGGGAGGGGAGATTGTGTCTGTAGCAACGCTGATTAGCTAAAGAATGTAGTGTGGTGTGAATTAGCACTTCATTGTTGGCTCGTGACCCCCCGCAGAGGCCGTTCTCTTTCCTCAAACAGCCTGACTTGTCCTCGACTGTGATCAAATACCTTGAAGCACGTTGATTGCCGCTTTGCTGTGGAACAAAGGCAACTAAACCGTTGCTAACTTTATCTACTTGGTAAATTAACACACAATAATAATAAGTAACTTGTCCTAAACACTTCAACACACATTAAGCAAACGTGAGGTAACTGGTATGCAGTTCCTTAAACAAACATTGAGTAGATATGGGATAACTTTTATGCAACTACTTCTAACTGTATATAAACCTTAACAAAGAAAAACAGGTCTGATAAACTACAATCTATGAACCAAACCTACAGCTAAATGAAAAGGAATGAAGTTCCTGTGAATCAAACAAAGAACATGTCACCTATGCAAATAAGCCCTGCTCATTGTTAGTGAAGGCCTCTTACGGGAACAAAAACACAACATAAGGACAGGAAGGATACAAATGGCTGACAGGGATCAAAAGACATCCCTATCACTAAAATGGAAGAACCTAGATCAAAGGAAAGATAAACCCGTAAAGGCGAGGCCTCCAGGTTTGACAGGCCAAGGCTTCACTTAAAATTATTCCAACAACCGTTTACAGTGGAGATGGCGTGCTGCTGACCTCGACTCGGGACGTTGTGAGTCGGTGGGGAGAATACTTCGAAGACCTCCTCAATTCCATCTGCACGCCTTCCATTGTGGAAGTAGGGCCTGAAGACGCTGAGGCGGACTCTCCAATCTCTGGGGTCGAAGTCACTGAGGTAGTTAAAAAACTTCTCGGGGTCAAGGCCCCAGGGGTGGATGAGATCCGCCTGGCGTTCTTAAAGGCTCTTGATGTTGTGGGGCTGTCATGGCTGACACGCATCTACAACATTGCGTGGACATCGGGGACAGTGCCTCTAGATTGGCAGACTGGGGTGGTGGTTCCCCTCTTTAAGAAGGGGGACTGGAGGGTGTTCCAATTACAGGGGAATCACACTCCTCAGCCTCCCTGGTAAGGTCAATCCAGGGGTGCTGGAGAGGAGGGTCCGTCGGGAGGTCGAACCTCGGCTTTAGAAGGAGCAGTTTGGCTTTCGTCCTGGCCGTGGAACAGTGGACCAGCTCTACACCCTCAGCAGGATCCTCGAAGGGGCATGGGAGTTCGCTCAACCAGTCCACATGTGTTTTGTGGACTTGGAGAAGGCGTTCGACCGTGTCCCTCGGGAAGTTCTGTGGAGGGTGCTTCGGAAGTACGGGCTGCCGAGCCAATTGATAAGCGCGGTTCGGTGCCTGTATCACCGATGCCAGAGTTTGGTCTGCATTTCCGGCAGTAAGTCGGATTCGTTCCCAGTGAGGCTTGGACTCCGCCAAGGCTGCCCTTTGTCACCGATTCTGTTCATAATTTTTATGGACAGAATTTCTTGGTGTAGCCGAGGCATTGAGGGTGTCCGGTTTGGGGACCTCAGCATCGCGTCTCTGCTTTTTGCAGACGACGTGGTGCTGTTGGCTTCTTCAAGCCATGATCTCCAGCTCTCACTGGAGCGGTTCGCAGCCGAGTGTGAAGCGGTCGGGATGAGGGTCAGCACCTCCAAATCCGAGTCCATGGTCCTCGGTCGGAAAAGGGTGGAATGCCCCCTCCGGATCGGGGATGAGATCCTGCCCCAAGTGGAGGAGTTCAAGTATCTTGGGGTCTTGTTCACGAATGAGGGCAGGATGGAGCGCGAAATCGACAGGCGGATCGGTGCAGCGTCGGCCTGGGAGCACCTTGGGATCCCCCAGAATGAGCTGGATGAAGTGGCTGGGGAGAGGGAAGTGTGGGAGCCCCTCCTAAAGCTGCTGCCCCTGTGACCCGACCCTGGATAAGCGGAAGAAAATGGATGGATAGATGGATTTTAGTTTATGCCATAGCCCCAATGACACTTTACACGGATTAATGGTTGTTTAAAACAAAGCAACACAACTTGTTTTGGGTTTAATATGATCATATTTGATGGATTTCATTTTGTCATCTATTTTAGGTTATTTCATAGACCTAAAATCAGGTCACAGAAATAACCACACTTCATACGGATCGATGGTTGTTTAAAACAAAGCAACACGACTTCTGTATATTGTGTATGCAACTTACAGAATGGTTTTGGGTTTAATATTTCATATATGATGATTTAATTTTGTTGTCTATTTTAGGTGTACACATAGACCTAAAATAGACGTCTATTTTAGATTTTTTTCCATAGACCTCAAATAGACGTCTAAATTAGGTCTATGTGTAGACCTAATATAGGCGTCTAAATTAGGTCTACGTATAGACCTAATACAGACGTCGATTAGGTTACAGAAATAACCACACTTCACCCGGATCAATGGTTGTTTAAAACAAAGCAATGCAACCTCTGTTTATTAGATGTTATTCCTATAAATGTGTACATCCCTCCCTCAGCTGTTGCTGCTACCACTACGAACCGGATCCACTCTATTGTTTCTAAGCTTCAAACTCAGCACCCCCAATCCCTCCTCCTCATCTCTGGGGACTTCTATCATGCTTCCCTGGCCTCTTCCCTCCTCACCTTCACTCAATATGTCGACTGCCACACCAGAAACAATAGAATTTTGGACCTGTTGTATGCTAATATCAAGGATGCATACACCTCATCCGCCCTCCCCCCACTTGGTCGCTCGGATCACAACCTCGTCCATCTGGTCGCAGACTACACCCCGGTGGTAAAACAGCGTCCACCTGAGAGGAGGTCTGTGATGTTGTGGTCTGAGGAATCTACTGGCAGGCTCAGAGACTGCTTTGAGAATACAGACTGGGAAGCTCTCTGTAGCTCCCATGGGAGTGACATTGACAGTGTGGCCCACTGCATTACGGACTACATTAATTTCTGTGTGGAGACCACTGTGCCCTCCAAGTTTGTCTGGTGTTTTCCCAACAACAAACCCTGGGTGTCCTCCGAGATAAAAGCTCTGCTTAATGAGAAGAAGAGAGCCTTTGGTTCGGGGGACGTGGTGGAGCTGCGTCCAGAAGGAACTCCGGCTGAAGATCAGGAAGGAGAACTACGGGAGGAGGCTGGAGAAGCAAATGGGGCTTAACAACGGCAGAAACATCTGGAGGGGTCTGCAATCCATCTCAGGCCATGGTAAACGGGTTGAGTTGCAGTTTGCTTACCGGCCTGGTGTTGGGGTGGACAATGCAGTGATTTATTTACTGCACACAACACTGCTTCACCTGGAGGACATCGGGAGCACTGGGAGGATCATGTTCTTCGATTTTTCCAGCGCTTTTAACACCATCCAGCTGTCACTGCTCAGGGTGAAGATGGAGAAGGCAGGTGTGGACCAGCGCCTGGCTGCATGGACAACAGACTTCCTCACGACAGGCCGCAGTTACATCGCTGTGAGTCTGACGTGGTGCGCTGCAGCACAGGTGTCCCCCAGGGTACGGTGCGCTCCCCTTTCTTATTCACCCTGTATACTCCGGACTTTACCCACAACACCGCACACTGCCACATCCAGAAGTTCTCAGACGACACGGCCATTGTTGGATATGTTTCGGAGGGGAACGATCTGGAATACAGGACGGTCATCAAGGACTTTGTTAGCTGGTGTGAGCTCAACCAGCTTCAGCTGAACACCAGCAAGACGAAAGAGATGATTGTGAGCTTCGGGAGGACAGCACCCCACTTCACTCCGATGAACATCCAGGGATCGGACATTGAGGTAGTGGACAACTACAAATTCCTGGGTGTTCGCCTTAACAACAAACTGGACTGGACTGATCACACCCATACCCTTTACAAGAAGGGCCAGAGTCGCCTCCACCTGCTGAGGAGACTGAGGTCCTTCGGTGGGTGCAGGGCTCTCCTCAGGACCTTCTATGACTCTGTAGTGGCCTCAGTCATCCTCTACGCTGTGGTCTGCTGGGGAGGGGGCAGTACAGACCGGGATAGGGGGAGACTGAATAAGATGGTCAGGCGAGCGAGCTCTGTCCTGGGCTGTCCCCTGGACTCCATTGAGGTTGTGGGTGAGAAGAGGACGTTAATTAAGCTGAATTCCATCATGGACAACACCTCTCACCCCCTCCATGACATTGTGCGGTCCCTGAGCAGCTCCTTTAGCAGCAGACTATTACACCTCCGGTGTAGGAAGGAACGATTCCGCAGGTCCTTCATTCCCTCTGCTGTCAGACTCTACAACATGTGTGGCACCTGATAAAATTGTGTTTCGTCTCTACTAGCGGCACTTGTCTTTGTCCTTGTCTGTTATTTATCCTTTTTGGAAATTTTGGCACTTGTATTGTTGGATTTTGTCCACAATTTAGGGAGCGCGTTATCTGCGCCTCACGGCAAAAGCCTTTGCCAATCACCTGTTATCCAATTTTCTCACTGCGTGCTCGTCTGATTTCTTCAGATTTAGGAAAATGCAAAGACACTGAAGCAGAAATTAGACTTACACAGATTGGTTGAGTTCAATCACAATTCTTGTTCAAAAAGCTCTGTTTTCAGGAAAGTACAATACAGCGCTGGGCCCTTCAAGAGCGGAAAGTCTCCATTCAGAAAAGGCAAAGTCCAAGGTTGTTAGATCAGTTTTATATTCAGTAGCACATTGTGGGCCGAGATTGATGGGTGATGAGTCTTCGGGGTGGGGCAAGTTCGAAGGAGAGTCTGCTTCCATGGGAGTGTCAAAGTCAAAGTCAGCTTTATTGTCAATTTCTCCACATGCCAAAGACACACAAAGAAACCGAAATTTCGTTCCCCCCTATCCCACGGTGACAAGACATGGCTCACAACAGACAAACAAGTAAACAAGTATAACAAAAGCGTGCTGAATAAATAATGAATAAATAACACAACAATAAATAAATAAATAAGAGGAGCAGAAAAAAAAGGAGCAAGTGCGCGTACAGCAGACATTCCTGAAAATAGCGCAACAGTGCCGCACGCTACGTAGAAGGGGGTAGCGAGTTCAGGGCCCTAACAGCCTGGAGAAAGAAGCTGTTGGTGAGTCTGGTGGTGCGGGAGCGCAGGCTCCTGTACCTCTTCCCAGAGGGCAGAAGGTCAAACAAAGAGTGAGCCGGGTGACTCACATCTCTGGCAATCGAGGTTGCCTTGCGGGCGAGATGGGAGGTGTAAATGTCCTTCAGGGAGGGGAGCGAAGCACCAATAATCTTACCAGCCGTATTCACTATGCGCTGCAGGGCCTTCAAGTTCTGTTCAGTGCAGTTACCACCCCAGACAGCGATGCAACTGGTGAGGACGCTCTCAATGGTGCCACGGTAGGATGTAGACAGGACTGCCTGAGGAGCACATGCACGCCTGAGCTTCCGCAGGAAGTACAGGCGGCGCTGAGCTTTCTTTGCCAGTGACGAGGTGTTTGCGGACCAGGAGAGGTCCTCACTGATGTGCACTCCCAGGAACTTGGTGCAGCTCACCCTATCCACCACAACACCGTCGATGATCAGCGGCAGGTGTGTTGTGTGACCCTTCCGGAAGTCAACAATGATTTTCTTGGTCTTATTGACGTTCAGCAGGAGGTTGTTGTCCCTGCACCACGTGGTCAGAAGGTCAACTTCCGACCTGTACCGAGTATCGTCGCCCTTCGTAATGAGACCCACCAGAGTCGTGTCGTCAGCAAACTTCACTATGCGGTTGTCGCTGTAGGTCGCAGTGCAGTCATGCGTCAGCAGGGTGAAGAGCAATGGACTGAGCACGCAGCCCTGGGGGGCCCCCGTGCTCAGCATGATGCTGGCGGAGATTTTGTCGCCAACACGCACCACCTGAGGCCTCTGACAGAGGAAGTCCAGTATCCAGTTGCAGAGGGAGGTACTGAGGCCCAGCTCGTCGAGTTTGCAGATGAGTCGCTGCGGCACAATGGTGTTGAAGGCAGAGCTGAAGTCCACAAACAGCAACCTCACATATGAGTCCTTTCTCTCCAGGTGGGTGAGGGCCGAGTGGAGGGCAGAGCAGATGGCATCCTCAGAGGACCGCTTGGCACGGTACGCAAACTGGAAAGGGTCAATGGAGAACGGACTTGATGTGCTCCATGACCAGCCGCTCAAAGCACTTCATGATGATGGGCGTCAGTGCCACAGGGCGGTAGTCATTGAAGCAGGACGGTGCAGGTTTCTTCGGCACAGGAACGATGGTGGCAGCCTTGAAACACGAGGGGACGATGGCCTGCTGCAGGGAAACGTTAAAGATGTCCGTGAAGACACCCGACAGCTCCCCAGCGCAGTCCTTCAGCGCTCGACCCGGGATGTTGTCAGGGCCCGCCGCCTTACGGGTGTCAATAGCGGCAAGCGCCCTCCTCACACCGTCGGCAGAGAGGCGCAGGGCCTGCTCGTGTGGGGGGGGAGTGGTCTTCAGCGGGCAAGTGCTGTTCTGGGCGTCGAAGCGAGCAAAGAAGCGGTTCAGATCGTTCAGCAGACGGACGTCGCCCTCACAGCTCTTCGGCGCGGGCTTGTAGTCCGTGATGGTCTGAATGCCCCGCCAAAGGCTACGTGCGTCCTTGCTGTCCTTGAAGTGGGTGGAGACCTTGCACGAGAACGCCTTCTTCGCTTCTTTGATGCCTCGGGACAGGTCGGCCCTCGCTGTCCTCAAGCCAGCCTCATCCCCCGCTCTGAAAGCCTTGTCCCTGGCCCTCAACAGTCTGAGGACAGCCCCCGTCAGCCACGGCTTCCAGTTCGCGCGAGTGATGACGGATTTCGAGCAAGTCACATCATCGATGCACTTCGTGATGTAAGAGGTAACAGAGTCAGTATACTCCTCTATGTCCGTCCAATCGTTGTAGGTGGCTGCCTGCTTAAACAAGTCCCAGTCAGTGGTGTCGAAGCAGTCACGAAGTGCATCGGAGGCACCCTCAGGCCACACTCGAACCTGCCTCCGAACCGGCCTGGATGCCTTTACCAATTGTCTGTAAGCGGGCAAAAGCAAAACGGTGAGATGGTCAGAAAGCCCCAGATGGGGGAGGGGGGTGGCTTTGAAAGCTCCCTTTTTCGCCGAGTAGACTAGGTCCAGGAAGCTGTCTTAGTGGTGGTGCTGGTTATGGGCGATTCGGTGTGTAGGTGGGGGGCTGTTGGTGTGTGTGTGTGGAGGGGGGCTGTTGTCTTCCATCCCGTCTTTCGGCCTTGGCGATCATCTTTGGCCGAGTTCTCGGGTGGGGGCTGTTGGCTTCCCTCCCGTCTTTCGGCCTTGGCGATCATCTTTGGCCGAGTCTTTGGGTGGCTCCTTCTGGCACCTGCTGGTTTTATCTCCACGTGACCTTCCTGTGAACATTCTTCTCCAATCTTGGACATACACTGTCGTACCTCATTCAACCGTATATTTTCTTTGTTAGGCAAACTATTTCCCTCTGTGCAGAGCGTTCAGTAGTAATCAAAAACTGGCGTCTAGCATTAGTCAAAACATAAGATACAATCAAGTACTGAACGGTCAAGACGACTCTGGCTGTGTCCATGATTCAGAGAAAAAACATCAGGCATGCATTCCACAGTTCCTTAAGGCTCATTAAGCTATTTAGGCAATATATCAAAAGTCATTTGTTATTTCAAAGTCCTCAGAAATATATCAGATCATAAAGTTATAAAAATCTTTCTCATCACCACTCATCAAAAATGTCTAGTTATGTCTTCTTTATTGATTTGGTGTGTAGGTATAATTATATGCTTAAAATGTTTCTTTTATTTATTTAATATGTGAATATACTTGTCTGCTTATGTACACTATTCAATGAGGTTTGAGCATATCTGTTTTTATAGCTAGGCAGGACTTTTTGTATTTTGACCCCATTTCCTGCACTCCCTCTATTGACCTCAGTTTAACTGAGGTCACCAAAATCGTTGATGCCACCAGGGTCCCTCTGTTGGCACACCACGTCCCTCTGTGGAGCCGCTTCAAGTCCCTCTGTGGGGCCGCCAATGAGTGAGAAAAATAAATATAGATAAAATTCATACCCTGACATTTGTAAAAGATGGAGAGTGGAAAGGCAATTGGCCTAGACAACATTCCAGTGACAGCATGGAACTGTCAAGGAGAGATGGCAGGGGAGATTTTTAAAAAGCGAGAAGTTCCCCGGAAAGGTGTTGACTTCTATTTCTTAATTCAGACCACGGCGATGCGCAGAACTGTAGTAGCTACAGAGGTGTTGTTATGTTGATTAAGCAAAGCATGAAGTTATCGGAAAGAATGATAGAAGCGAGGCTTGGAAATCTACTGGCCAAAATAATGGAGAGTGTGGCAGAGACGAAGATAGGACATGCAGATGGTTGGTGGTACAGAAAGATATGGAAACGATCGCTCTGCAGTCGCGGCCCCTAACAGGAGCAGCCGAAAGAAGTGGAAGATGAGAAAGAAAATGTGAAAGAGAAATACATAAACAAATAACGAAATACATACATACATATATAGTACATACATATAGACAGACAGACATCGAACGATTTGCCCATTCGGTCACTCAGCCCTTCAGTCAGTCACTCAATGAATCAATCAATCAATGAATCAATCAATGAATGAGTGAATCAATCAATCAATGAATCAATGAATCAATCAATGAATCAATCAATCAATGAATCAATCAATCAATCAATCAATCAATTAATCAATCAATCAATCACACAGGTGTTAACTAATTTGTAATTGTATTGCAAGCAATTTAAACTCTAATGGAATATGATGATGTCCATATCTGTTTTATCAAATTCTAATCCTACTTTACCTTTGTATAAGGCACAGGTGTCAAACTCAAGGCCTGGGGGCCAGATGCAGCCCGCCACATGATTTTGTGCGGCCCGCGAAGACAAATTGTGCTTTTTATTCACGGGTCATTACTCGAATTGCAAATTGTTTTCACTTTTAATAATATTTGATTTTTAAATATTAGACCAGTTTTTATTTGTCTGATTTGAAAGCAAGTTACTTGCCAGTTTGTTTTGTAGCTTTTACTCTATATAATATGAGGTGCTCACACATTTATTTGGGTATGACATACCGGTCCTCCGAAAGAAGCTATGACTACACTGCGGCCTGTGAACAAATGAGTTTGACCCCCCTGGTACAAGGGATAGCCTTCTCATTGATCAATCCATCCCATCCATCCATCCATTGTCTGAACCGCTTAGACCCCACGGGGGTCGCGGGCATGCTGGAGCCTATCCCAGCCGTCATCGGGCAGTAGGCGGGGGACACCCTGAACTGGTTGCCAGCCAATCGCAGGGCACACAGAGACAGACAACCAATCGCACTCACACTCACACCTAGGGACAATTTGGAGTCTTCAATTGGCCTACCAAGCATGTTTTTGGAATGTGGGAGGAAACCGGAGTGCCCGGAGAAAACCCACGCGGGCCCGGGGAGAACATGCAAACTCCATACAGGGAGGGCCGGAGGTGGAATCGAACCCGCACCCTCCTAACTGTGAGGCGGACGTGCTACCCAGTGCGCCACCGAGCCGCCCTCATTGATCAATCACGTATCTTAAATCATGCTTTTCCTCCTTTGAAGCGACTATGTACTTCACACCCAAACAGCACCATTTTATAGGGAAACAACTTGTCGAATCTATTTGTTTCCCACATAATACTTCCGCAATCATCTTAAATTTGTTCAGTTTATCAATCCCTTCCATTGTTTATCCTGCAAATGATCACGTGAATAATGTGTTATTCAAACTTTAACGTTCATAATCCACCTGTTCCCAATTTGTTTGGAGTCTGTATGTTGTTGTTCTAATTTTTTACATTTAATACTCTCCCACCTATTTGATCCTATCTTGTGAAGGTCTACTGTCAGGTTCAAAGTATTTCTGTCAGGTTCAAAGTGCTAACTGAATATCTATATAAAAGAAAAGGATCAGCAGACAAACACAAGTGAGGCAGAATATTGAGTTTTCTCGCGAGGAGTGAGATACAGATTGCTTTCTACAATCTGACTACACTAAAAAAATCTGTTTACACTCCTCGCTCTTTTTATTTGGAATGCCCTACCCACAGTGTGAGACGATTAGCCCCTGGGGGGGGGGGGGGGAAGAGATTGTGGGCTTCGTCTCGTAAGAAAAGAAAAAAAAAGTAATGCACAAAGTGTTGCGTGCAGATATGGCTGTATCAGCAAAACAGTTTAAGCAATATTCCGAGAGATAAAAAGAGAAAGTGACGTTCTTTAAGGAAGATCAGAAGGTTCATGACGCATCGTTTGACGTGTTGTTTTCACGATCTGTTCTGGTGGACGCTGAGATGTCAGCAGTATCTTGTTTGACACAACCGTCATCTTGCCCCTGACCCAGCCGTAATCCTTCTGTTCTGTTGCACAAGATAAGAATAAGCAAGGCAAAGCAGCAAGCATATTGAGCAGTAACATTATTAATAAGTACTCATTAGAGAACGCATGATAACATATATACAATTCTTCTAACAATTCCCCCCTGTTTATCATAAGTTCTCGGGGACTAACTTATCACCCATATGGCCACTTCAAAAGATTTTCAGCCAAGGGATCACATTTCGCAAGAACTAACTTACACTTGGGAGGAAATTGAGTCTTAATCGTCAAAGCCAGAGTCAGGAAACAAATCAGACAGGTTTACCACAATAGATTCGCTGACAGAGTCGTCACTAGAGAAAGAACTCCCGTCAATCGAAAGGTCATCCCTTTGGAGCAACGGAAAAGTCTCAGCTGGTGGAGAGATAGCAGTTGTAATTAGCCTATTAATTAAGGATCGGAGACAAGGAATGCAACAACATCCACACAGGGTCAAAATGGCAGAGAAAACGGCAATGGAGACCAGGACCGAGGAAACCAGGGTGCGGTACTTTCCAAACCTCCGTGTTCACCCCACTGTGTTCCTTCATCCTCCCATTCAATGTCCGCAGACCCTCAAGGGCCCGGGACAGGCTTCCGTCGGCTGCAGTATTATTTGGAATAAATGTGCAACATTGCTCACCAAACATGGCGCAGACACCGCCCTCTTTTGAGAGTAGCATGTCAAGGGCCATTCGATTCTGGAAAGCCATGAGGGAAGTAGCGGCCAGTTGGGAGTGGACTGCCTTGAAACCCGCCTCGGTCCAGTTTCCAAGCCTCTGCACGTTGTAATGGATGTAGTTAATCCTGTCAACATTTTTGTTAAGAGTACACCACCAACACAGGGCGGATTCAAAACCAGCTGCTATCTGATTCACCAGCTTATACTCATCCGGTACTCCTCGAGGAACACCAATGGCGTCTATGTAAGTTGGATTAGCTGCGCCCTGCCATTCGGCGTTTCGCTTCGTTCTCAGCCAGTATTCGGGCACTACGGACTTAGCAAAAGATGTTAGATCATAAGAGGACATTGGTATCAAATGAACAGGAAATAATAGGGTTACCAAAGCGCAAATTCCAGAGCTGTTTAAAGGCAACCTATCATAAAGTTTGTTACTATTACACCAAAACCAAATATCACTACGAGCAATGGGCAAAAAAGGGGCAGTGACATTGGTCATGGACCCACACCATGGAGTAGGTAGGGCGCCGAGCTTCTCACCGGTACCAGGTAATCTAATGCATGTAAAATTACCCTTAGCTACATCGGACGAAAAAAGGGGTTTATATTTTGTCATAGAGGCAACAGGGTAAACCTTATCCCATTTAAAACAATCATGAGTGGGTGAAATGGATGAGTTTAACATTAAAATAACAGCACACTTAGGAACCATATTTGCAGGTATGATTTTCAAAAGAGGTCTTGGACCCATACATGCAATGCAACTAGTGTTAGCCATCTTTGCGGCTTGCTCAGCCATAAGAAGCCAGTTGTTGGTTTGACCGCTTATTCCTGTGGAGGCTACAAAATAGCTGTCTACATCAGTGAGGAGCATACTTGTGATTTTTGCTCCTGATGACAGGGTGTAATTATTTGTAACGGGACGGTCTGCAATCGACATTGTTTTGTTAATGCAAATAGCAATAGGAAAGTGAGGATCAATTCCAGAGGACCAAGCCCACAGTTGAAAACCCCAACAGGAAGTGTTAAACAAGGTGGCATTTGGAGGACGAATTTGACCATCAGGGAGTGTAAAAGTCAAAAGGAGGCTTGTGCCCTGATTCTTCAAAGTTACTCGTTTAGCAAAGAACACAGCCTCTTCACTGGAACCAGAGAGCCAAAAATCTTGCGTTTGTGTGGTGACAAGGGTGCCCCAGTCGGTGCTAACCGGGTGACTAGTTAAATACCACCAATATCCGAGCTATTTATCCCCAGTAGTGGGGTGACCATTTCGAAACCTTTCAAACTTTTCATAGGTAAAATAATAGAAGAAGATGTATTAGGAGCCACAGTAAACATTAATGAGTTATTGTAAGTCCAAGACAAAAGCCATGGCACGCAAGTTGGAACGCGGACGGTTTCTGGTGTACAAACAACATGATCAAAAGGGGATTTTGTGTTGCGCTTATGTCTAGCAATTTTTCCCCATGAGCCATATTGATTAGAATCAGCGTTGGTAGTTGCCTGAGACAAGAGTGTTCGAGGCTCATGGTACTCTATCCATACAAATAAAATAACCCCCGAAAAAAAAAAAACAATAACAAAACCCAGCACATGGTAGACTTTGCGCAGGCTACAGCCCGATTAAAGCACTTTACGAATGACTCTCTAATGCTCACGTTCTGGATCTCCTCAGAGTCAACACCCTGAGCTTCGGGTTGGTGTCTTGGAAATTGGCTTCTGCTAGCTTTCGTGTCAACCCTGGATCTTGGCACCAGGATCAGGCGCTATTACCAGACTTTGCTCACCTTCCGTACTTAGGTTGGGTCTGCAGAGATCACCTTTTTACAATAAGATAAATGCAGAAAACAAATAAATGCAGAAAAAAACAATATTCTTTCCCTTCACATTTATGTAATTGGATATAAACCATATGTATTGTCTGAAACGGATACAATGGAGTCGGGAACTTTCCTCTCTGAGGTCTTAAATTGCCTTGTGAAAAAGCTGCAAAACCGTATGTCGTATAAATAGCTTCAACTTGTTTCACCATACCCCCCCCGTCGAGTCATGGGTGACCCCATGACTCGAAATAGCAGCTCATTTGAACAAGTTACGAGGCAAGACAGGTTTGCCCAAAGGTCACACAAAAAGACCATCAGGGTTTTTAGTTGCACCCCGCTTTTCCCAAGAGAGTCGTTCCTGGGAGGGGCTCTGAGACTGCATGTCAAGCAACACATCAGGGGAGATGTGTGACATCGAATCATGATCAGTGAGAGACGAGAGGACATGGAGCAGGCCTTCTACAGCGGCCCTAGCGGATTTGTCAGCAAAAGCATTACCGAGAGAAATAGGATCAGAGCTTGCAGTGTGAGCAGCACATTTGCAAACCGCCACCTTTAAAGGTAGCTGGACAGCATCCAAAAGTTGAATTAGTAATGTGGAATGGGTGACGGGCTTCCCCGTAGAAGTTATCATGCCACGGTTGCTCCACTGCTGAGCAAAAACGTGCACTGTAGCAAAAGCATACTGACTATCAGTCCAGATAGTGATGGACTTGTTTGCAAACAATTTGCAGGCCCCAGTCAAAGCAATGAGCTCAGCGGCCTGTGCTGACATATAGGATGGCAGTTTAGCAGCCTCCAAGACTTCGTCAGCAGTAACAATGGCATACCCAGTAAGGGTCATTTTTCTTAGAAGACCCATCAACAAAACCCACATGACCATCTGGCAGAGGTGTATCTCCCAAATCAGGCAGAGCCTTTGCAATCTGTTGAGCAGCATCGACACAATCATGGAATTCGCCGTCGTCAGGAAGGGGAATGAGACCCCTGGCACAAGGGATAGCCTTCTCATTGATCAATCGCGTATCTTAAATCATGCTTTTCCGCCTTTGAAGCGACTATGTACTTCAAACCCAAACGGCACCATTTTATAGGTAAAAAATGTGTTGAATTTATTCGTTTTCGACATAATACTGGTCGCAAATTTGCATGTAGAGCATTTTTGAGTTGTTGATCATAGACATCAGTTGAACACTCTTTCTGATCTGTGTCTAAAGTCTTCAAACAACTCATCTTCTTTTTGTTTAGTTCGGCCAATGTCTGTGTAATTTGCTCTACGTTGGAATTTTATTTTTATCCTGCCCAATAGTTGGTCAATTTGTATTTGTAATGGGACCCCGTTATATTCCAATGGACGGCCCTGGAGCTCAAAAGGACTCCAGGTGCCTTTAACACTTGCCCAATGTTTGGTTAAGGATGCCATGAAAACCTGTTGTACTTCATCCATCCATCCATCCATCCATTTTCTGAACCGCTTAGTCCCCTGAACCGGTTGCCAGCCAATCGCAGGGCACAAAGAGACAAACAACCATTCGCACTCGCACTCACACAATGAGTTATTTAATTTGGGGTACAAAGACGGAAAGGATGGTTCGCTTTGCCGTGCCACAACATCTGTCTTTGTAATTTGATCATTTTTCTCATCTTCATTCATCACATTCTCAGCATTCTTAAGCGAGCTGGCGCTGACACTGTGTCATCATCTTCCTGTCTGTGCAACAGCAAGTTATTTTTTATCTTTTCTTCGTCTTCCTTATCTTTCAATTTTCCTCTCATCTGGGAAAATGAGAATGTAATTTTGCTTTTTAATTTTAAGTCTTGCAAAATTGCTATACCCCTCCGCGAGTCGTCACCTTATCGTGGTGGAGGGGTTTGCGTGCCCCTATGATCCTAGGAGCCATGTTGTCGGGGGCTTCATGCCCCTGGTAGGGTCACCCATGGCAAACGGGTCCTAGGTGAGGGGCCAGACAAAGCACGGCTCACAAGCCCCTTATGATGAGTGATATAAATGGACTTAGTTTTCCCTCGCCCGGACGCGGGTCACCGGGGCCTCCCTCTGGAGCCAGGCCTGGAGGCGGGGCTCGAAGGCGAGCGTCTGGTGGCCGGGCCTTCGCCCATGGGGCCCGGCCGGGCATAGCCCGAAATGGAAACGTGGGTCCCCCTTCCCATGGGCTCACCACCTGTGGGAGGGGCCGAAGGGGTCGGGTGCAATGTGAGCTGGGCGGCAGCCAAAGGCGGGGACCTTGGCGGTCTGATCCCCGGCTGCAGAAGCTGGCTCTTGGGACATGGAATGTCACCTCTCTGGCTGGAAAGGAGCCCGAGCTGGTGTGTGAGGCAGAAAGATTCCGACTAGATATAGTCGGACTAGCCTCCACACACAGTTTGGGTTCCGGTACAAGCCCTCTCGAGAGGGGCTGGACTCTCTTCCACTCTGGAGTTGCCCACGGTGAGAGGCGTCGAGCAGGTGTGGGTATACTTATTGCCCCCCGGCTGGGCGCCTGCACATTGGGGTTCACCCCGGTGAACGAGAGGGTAGCCTCCCTCCGCCTTCGGGTGGGGGGACGGGTCCTGACTGTTGTTTGTGTCTATGCACCAAACAGCAGCTCAGAGTACCCACCCTTCTTGGGGTCCCTGGAGGAAGTGCTGGATAGCGCTCCTTCTGGGGACTCTATCGTTCTACTGGGTGACTTCAATGCTCACGTGGGCAATGACAGTGAGACCTGGAAGGGCGTGATTGGGAGGAACGGCCCCCCTGATCTGAACCCGAGCGGTGTTCTATTGTTGGACTTCTGTGCTCGACACGGATTTTCAATAATGAACACCATGTTCAAACATAAGGGTCTCCATGTGTGCACTTGGCACCAGGACACCCTAGGCCGCAGTTCGATGATCGACTTTGTAGTCGTGTCATCGGATTTGCGGCCGCATGTTTTGGACACTCGGGTGAAGAGAGGGGCGGAGCTGTCAACTGATCACCACCTGGTGGTGGGCTGGCTCCGATGGTGGGGGAAGATGCCGGTCCGACCTGGCAGACCCAAACGCTCTGTGAGGGTCTGCTGGGAACGTCTGGCAGAATCTCCTGTCAGGAAGAGCTTCAACTCCCACCTCCGGCAGAGCTTTTCCCACGTCCCGGGGGAGGCGGGGGACATTGAGTCTGAGTGGACCATGTTCCGCGCCTCCATTATTGAGGCGGCCGACCGGAGCTGTGGCCGTAAGGTCGTTGGTGCCTGTCGTGGCGGCAACCCCCGAACCCGCTGGTGGACACCGGCGGTAAGGGATGCCGTCAAGCTGAAGAAGGAGTCCTATCGGGCCGTTTTGGCCTGCGGGACTCCGGAGGCAGCTGACAGGTACCGGATGGCCAAGCGGAACGCGGCTTCGGCGGTTGCTGAGGCAAAAACCCGGGCGTGGGAGGAGTTCGGTGAGGCCATGGAGAATGACTTTCGGACGGCTTCGAGGAAATTCTGGTCCACCATCCGGCGTCTCAGGAGGGGGAAGCAGTGCAACGTCAACACTGTTTACAGTGGGGATGGCGTGCTGCTGACCTCGACTCGGGACGTCGTGAGTCGGTGGGGAGAATACTTCGAAGACCTCCTCAATTCCACCTACACGCCTTCCATTGAGGAAGCAGGGCCTAGAGACTCTGAGGCGGATTCTCCAATCTCTGGGGTCGAAGTCACTGAGGTAGTTAAAAAACTCCTCGGTGGCAAGGCCCCGGGGGTGGATGAGATCCGCCCAGAGTTCTTAAAGGCTCTGGATGTTGTGGGGCTGTCATGGCTGACACGCCTCTACAACGTTGCGTGGACATCGGGGACAGTGCCTCTGGATTGGCAGACTGGGGTGGTGGTTCCCCTCTTTAAGAAGGGGGACCGGAGGGTGTGTTCCAATTACAGGGGAATCACACTCCTCAGCCTCCCTGGTAAGGTCTATTCAGGGGTGCTGGAGAGGAGGGTCCGTCGGGAGGTCGAACCTCGGATTCAGGAGGAGCAGTGTGGCTTTCGTCCTGGCCGTGGAACAGTGGACCAGCTCTGTACACCCTCGGCAGGATCCTCGAGGGTGCATGGGAGTTTGCCCAACCAGTCCACATGTGTTTTGTGGACTTGGAGAAGGCGTTTGACCGTGTCCCTCGGGAGGTTCTGTGGAGGGTGCTTCGGGAGTACGGGGTGCCAAGCCAACTGATAAGGGCGGTTCGGTCCCTGTATCACCGATGCCAGAGTCTGGTCCGCATTTCCGGCAGTAAGTCGGATTCGTTCCCAGTGAGGGTTGGACTCCGCCAAGGCTGCCCTTTGTCACCGATTCTGTTCATAATTTTTATGGACAGAATTTCTAGGCGCAGCCGAGGCGTTGAGGGGGTCCGGTTTGGGGACCTCAGCATCGCGTCTCTGCTTTTTGCAGATGACGTGGTGCTGTTGGCTTCTTCAGGCCGTGATCTCCAGCTCTCGCTGGAACGGTTCGCAGCCGAGTGTGAAGCGGTCGGGATGAGGGTCAGCACCTCCAAATCCGAGTCCATGGTCCTCGATCGGAAAAGGGTGGAATGCCCTCTCCGGATCGGGGATGAGATCCTGCCCCAAGTGGAGGAGTTCAAGTATCTTGGAGTCTTGTTCACGAGTGAGGGGAGGATGGAGCGTGAGATCGACAGGCGGATCGGTGCAGCGTCGGCAGTAATGCGGACCCTGTACCGGTCCGTTGTGGTGAAGAGAGAGCTGAGCCAAAAGGCAAAGCTCTCAATTTACCGGTCGATTTACGCTCCTACCCTCACCTATGGTCACGAGCTATGGGTCGTGACCGAAAGAACGAGATCTCGGATACAAGCGGCCGAAATGAGTTTTCTCCGCAGGATGTCCGGGCTCTCCCTTAGAGATAGGGTGAGAAGCTCGGTCATCCGGGAGAGACTCGGAGTAGAGTCGCTACTCCTCCACGTTGAGAGGAGCCAGATGAGGTGGCTCGGGCATCTTATCAGGATGCCTCCTGGACGCCTCCCTGGGGAGGTGTTCCGGGCATGTCCCACCGGTAGGAGACCCCGGGGACGACCCAGGACGCGCTGGAGAGACTATGTCTCTCAGCTGGCCTGGGAACGCCTTGGGGTCCCCCGGGATGAGCTGGATGAAGTGGCTGGGGAGAGGGAAGTCTGGGAGTCCCTCCTGAAGCTGTTGCCCCCGCGACCCGACCCCGGATAAGCGGAAGAAGATGGATGGATGGATGGATGAAAATTGCTATATCCTTACTGCACCGAGATAAACTGTTAAATATATCTTTAAAAATAAACAAACAAAAACAATCTATGCTCTTCAAAATGGGACCCAAATGTCAGATTACAAATCAAACCTCCTCCTTCACTCTCACATTTTTTGATAGAACAGTCTACTTAGCTAGACACTGTCATATCATACTAAATAATGGCCTGCAAATTAAATATAATGTTGTTGCTGTGGTCCCTCAAAACATGTGACTAGAATTTGGACAATTACTAACCCCCATCAATTGATAAATTATCTCCTCACTAAAGTCCTAGCCTGTTAACCTATCTGCATCAAGAAGACATTTGCAATGCAGGGGATAAGAGAATAATAATAACACCATTGATTTCTAATCATTAGCCTAATTTTATCCAGTTCTACAATGTATGTTTTCTCTTACTCTCACATTTTTATGAGGGTTGGGCACTCTCCTCGTCGGACGAGTTTCTGCCCACAACCCTCATATTATTCTATAATTTCTAATTTTTACATTTAACAATGCAAATCTGATGAACCATTGTCTAGCACACCGTTTTCGTGCACCAATTTAACGCAATTCCAACCTTTATAACGAACTGATACACAAAGACAAACATACACAGAAACAAACACACGGGCCCACAACATAGACATGACAATCTTCCCAGCTGATAACAAGGGTGGGGAGGAGCAACTGAAGTGCGGAGAGCCTCGCCACCGCCACGTCGCATAATGCAACCCCCCACCTCTGTCCAAAATATGCATTTGTCAAGATATTTTATATTTTCGGTGTCGACCCCTTCCATTAATTTCCAATCTTTGCATTTTAATTCATGTTGGGGTAGCGACTTTTGTTTGCTATTTGATTTTGCAATTTGGCAATTCGAATGGCACCTACAGTGTCCTAAAGCCAATTTAATTTCTGCTCCTCTTATTTATTTATTTATTTATTTATTGTTGTGTTATTTATTCATCATTTATTCAGCACGCTTTTGTTATACTTGTTTACTTGTTTGTCTGTTGTGAGCCATGTCTTGTCACCGTGGGATAGGGGGAATGAAATTTCGGTTTCTTTGTGTGTCTTTGGCATGTGGAGAAATTGACATAAAGCTGACTTTGACTTTGAGGACAGTGGTAAAATATTCAATGAGTGGTAAGTCTCCTTTCCTCTGCTTCCACACAAAGCCACTGTTTACAATCCTGTGTGTTTTATATAAAGGAGAGCTCAAATGAGATCACTCTCAGTCAAACCATACACACACACACACAATGCGCACTCTTATCGTCTCACAGGCAAGCAGGGGAGTCCGCCCTCCCGTGGATTTTAACAAACTCTTTAACCTTCCTATTGTGTAAAAAAACTTATTTTTACCCTTTTCTTGAAGTAGATATAAACCTATCTTTTCATGGATAAGGGAGCCAAACCAGCTAAACAAGAGTTAAGAAAAACATTGGATGAAAAATATTGTTTTTAGGGTATTTTTTTTTGGGGCTGATTCAATACACGGGTCAAAAATGACCCGCTAACACCACAGATGGCAGCAGAAAGCTAACACATTAGGAAGGTTAAGTTAGGAGGCCCCACTACACCTCAGCGGAATTTAACTGCTCCAAATTACCTGTACTTCTTTAGAAAACAGAGGAGTCCGCCCTCCCATGGAATTTAACTGACTTATAAGTCAGGGGACTCCATCATCCCAGCGGAATTTAACTGTTTCTAATTGCACTTGATAGGATCTAGAATTGTCAAGGTTTTAAGTGACCTCTTGTCACTGCACATTCATTCCTTTTAACTGAATCAATATTCGTACTCACAGTCTGCTGGTTCTTTTCCTCGGATGTTCTCGTCAACCACTCTGGTGTCCAGCCGACTGATCGAGTCAGCCCCGTGAAAAGGGTTTCTTTATGTGCCTTGGCCAAGGACTTGTCCTGCGTCGAAAAGTCAGCCGGACCCCCGAGATAGGTCAATTGAGAATCCCGGCCGAGCCCCCAATTTCTGTCAGGTTCAAAGCGCTAACTGAATATCTGTATAAAAGAAAAGGATCAGCAGACAAACACAAGTGAGGCAGAATATTGAGTTTTCTCGCGAGGAGTGAGATACAGATTGCTTTCTACAATCTGACTACATCTGTTTACACTCCTCGCTCTTTTTATTTGGAATGCCCTACCCACAGTGTGAGACGATTAGCCCCTGAGGGAGGGGGGGGGGGGGAGATTGTGGGCTTCGTCTCGTAAGAAAAGAAACAAAAAGTAATGCACAAGGTGTTGCGTGCAGATATGGCTATATCAGCAAAACAGTTTAAGCAATATTCCGAGAGATAAAAAGAGAAAGCGACGTTCTTTAAGGAAGATCAGAAGGTTCATGACGCATCGTTTGACGTGTTGTTTTCACGATCTGTTCTGGTGGACGCTGAGATGTCAGCAGTATCTTGTTTGACGCAACCGTCATCTCGCCCCTTACCCAGCCGTAATCCTTCTGTTCTGTTGCACAAGATAAGAATAAGCAAGGCAAAGCAGCAAGCATACTGAGCAGTAACATTATTAATAAGTACTCATTAGAGAACGCATGATAACATATATATACAATTTTTCAAACATCTACAATTTATTATAAGCTATTTTGAAACTCTTCACACTTGTTACCAGGCTTTGGCTCCATCTCATGATGTTGTCTCCCATTCACTTAATTTCTGCCAAGCTGCTTCTTCTCCTCCGTCCAGCATGTTGAAGACTTAAAAACCATCAAATCTGAAAACACTTAAAATCTCACAATTCCCCCCTTTGTTTTTTTTGTTTTGTTTTTCTACCTCCCCTTTTGACACATTGTTAAAAAGTAAAAATAACAATGTCCATGGTGACATACCCATCGCCAGCTGGACATTGGTGTACCTCCAGATGCCATCCTGGCCTGGAATCACCAATTCTCAGTCCCTGAAACTCGACTGGCAGCATCTCACATGGCTGTATGAACAAAAGCCACCACCCACCTGTAGCTGTGCATGCAGCTCTCCGTACAATAAACATCCATAATACCAAAAAATAAAATTTATAATGATAAAAATAATCCACACACGGGCGCATGTCAAACGCATGAAATTGAAAATTGGAGCCTGCCGAGCCTGTCATGAAACCGATCACATTTACAAACTCATTATGAAAAGTAAGGGGTTAGTTGTTAATGCATGTTCACAGACATGACACAAAATTCTCCAAGACTGCAGTTGACAACCTGCAAAGTAAACGCAAGTTTAACAAATAAAGCACAATCTGCTCCCTGGGTTGCAATACAATTAGGTAAAACATCAAAACAAAGCAAGTCATCACAAATTCCGTCACATACATTTCGTCACACTGTCAGGTAAGTCCAGAGTTGTTGTCATACACTGTCTTGGCTCAGAGTCTTGACTGTCAATGCTGGTATAGTCACGTCTGGTCACAATCTTGAAATGGGCCTTCTCCATTGAAGTCTTTTGTTGTCAATGGTGCCCCAGAGTAATCCTAAACCCATATTTTGTCCAAAATGAGCCCTGATCAATCTTGCTTTTTTTCAAATCTGTAGTATCTCTATATTTTTCAGGTGAGAGGAATGTTATCCTCTGCTGTGATCACATCACCCCAACCTTGAATCATGTTAACCATTCACAATACAGAAACCCCATCCCAAGTACAGACTTGACATTCATACAGCATTACAGACAAACTGTCATCCCACAACACACACATAAAACATACAATATTAAATTGTAAAAAGAACCCTCCATACGCAAAATTTTCTCCTCAATTAAAATGTCCCTTTTTTATTTTAAATCCAAAATTAATATCTAATTGTCTGGTCCCCTGTCCTCACATCGTTTTCCAATATGCATAATACTGGAACATGATTTAACTCCCCATTTAGTTTGCTCACATCTCACAATTAGACTATTTGACACTTTGTGTTGAGCTGTAACTTCAATATTTCCACCTTCCTATATTTCTTCCACTAAACAGTTCCATTTTGCTTTCAGTTTAAATTCATCCCTCCAAATAACTACCTCTGGCAAAGAACCAAAAATTTTTAGAGCACTCCCTTTTACTGTCACCTTGTTCCTTCATTCATCTCCTCACAAGCATTACTGACCCTCCTAAGAAATAATGATACTGAAAATAATGTTTAAAAAATATACACAGCTTCCTCCTGCCACAAATTTTGAAAACCTTCTTCCATGTTCCCCCTTTGTACCTATCAAAACCGATTAGAAATATTTTTGCTGTCATGATCATCATTGTGGCCCTCACACTTATTGTTCTTGTATTTTAAATTGGCAATTTTTGTACATTTGGAGCCCTTTGAGACTTGCTTGTGGGCTATATAAATAAATTTGAATTGCCTTGACTTTATTATTATTCAACTTCTTCTGCATTCTTCTTCCTTTTATTTTATTTTCATCTTAACTACTTCCACATAATTCATCTGATTTATTCCATTACACTTTTAACCTCCTAGATTCAAATTCAAATTTCACATCCTCACTTCCAACATTGCGGTAAAATTTTGCAACATTTCATTTTTTCCCTTCGAATTTCTTCTAGTTTTCCTTTTTTCTTTTTTTTCCACTGACTCAACCCATTTCAATTTTTTAACTGTTCATCTTATGCCTACCTATTCCAAAACTTCTCACTTGTGGAAAATTTCAAATTTTCAACTTTAAAATTCACGCCCAATTTTACAAAATTCTTTCTATATTTTTATACATTTTCTAGCCAATTCAACACGTTCCAAATTTAAACATAATCTTGTAGCTTTCCCCGAATTTTTATTCAGTCTCTTCCCTTTCACACGCAATTCCTACAGAAATGAATAATTCTAGTTATTATTGTTAATCATCCGTGGCCCTCGTAAGGACAAGCCGCACCAGTAATGGATGGATGGATGGATTGTTAATCCTAACCCCAAGTGCCTATCATAAATTGCTATTTAAATCAATTGTCGCAAGGGTCATGTCATTCATATTTAAAGCCCTACTGTATTACTATTTTGCTGACTATCCAGAATTCCAACTTTCTTATGGCCCCTCACCCCTTCAAGCTGAAATATGCATCCTATAAATCAGTCGCAGTTGATGTGTAATTAAATTCTGTTGTTTTGATAAAGGTCAATTAAGTTTAGCAATTCAGCCTTCTGTTGCCCGAATCCAAATTTTCACTGGTCCAATTATAAAATTTCATTATTTCAGTTAGATTAATTATGTCTTCGAAATGCTAAGTTACATATAAAAATTTATGATTCAAATGATTTAATTTCTATTGATCAAACGTCCACTTTACAAAGTTTCTGATCACGCTGTCGTATAATTTGTCAGTGCATCTTCACTGTCCATATCTATGTATTTTGTTTTTTATCCCCGTTTCAGTGTCAATAAGCAGCCTTATTATTCCCTCTTTTATCAAAACTCCTCAGTTATGTCTGCCCCAGCACCCAAACACACTTCCATCCCTTTTGTCCCACACTCCACCAACTTTGTAATGCTTCAGCAGTCTTTAGCAATGTGTCCAGTTTGACTTCATGTGACTCGTGCAAGTCTTTAGCAGCCTTTCCTCTTAGATTCTCATGATGATGATTCAGGGCTGGACCGTCCGCCATTCTCAAATGCGTCCATCTTGTCTTTGTTCTTTCAGTCCATTTTCTTTTTGATCTGCAACTGTGTGTATTCCACCAACTGTATGGTTCTTGTCCTGTGAAGAGCTGTGCTTGCCCCCTTCAAGCATGATAATAGTTCCTGTTGTTCTCCCAAAGGTCAAAGGTGTCTCATGACCAGGGTCAGTCCTCTGTTGATTTTGAGGCAGTCAGTAGAGTACAAGGACTCAGTTCAGGACTTGTGCCATGCGCTAGGGCAGAACACACTGGGACACAAATTTCACAAAACTATCTTCGTGTTATCAGTCTTCCTGTGTAGTATTTGTTCCTTACACCCCAAATCTTTCCATTAACATATTGTATCCTATCAGTTACGCACACTCATCATCTTACTATCAAGCCGCCCTTATCAAATGCTTTTTTTTTTTTGAGTAATCCATCCACCCTACCCATTAACACGGCTAAAATCCTCGTTCCAGTGTTTATCATCAAATAAAGTTCCGAAATCCTTTGTAATAAACTGTAATGTAATTTAACAATCTACCAACATGGTTGTATATGCGGTGAATGTTATTGTTCAATCTATAGGTCATACAGCGCCGGTGTTCCAAATATGACACTCCTCCTTGATTTAACATCTCATAAGTTATTATTGTCAGCAGCGCTAAAGGATAGTGCTTGGAAGCGAATGTCTTATCGCCCAATTTAAAACACATGCCACATTTGAGCTAGTATTCATTCCTTTATTTATTTCCCATCCTCATGTTAGCTGGCATGTGTCAGAATTAAAATGGAATTTTGCTTTTAATTTTAAGTCTTTCAAAATTGCTATATCCTTACTGCACTGAGATAAACTGTTAAAAATATCTTTAAAAACAAACAAAAACAATCTATGCTCCTGCACAGACTCTTAAAAGTGGCACCCAAATGCCAGATTACAAATCAAGCCTCCTCCTTCACTCTCACATTTTTGATAAAACAGTCTACTTATCTAGACACTGTCATCACATACGAAATAATGGCCTGCAAATTAAATATAATGCTGTTGCTGTGGTCCCTCAAAACATGTGACTAGGATTTGGACAATTATTAACCCCCATCAATTGATCAATTATCTCCTCACTAAATTCCTAGCCTGTTAACCTATCTGCATAAAGAAGACATTTACAATGCAGGGGATAAGAGGAACACCTTAACAATAAACAAAATAAACCCACACCACAATCAAAACCAACCCTGAAGTGCGGAGAGCCTCGCCACCAATGTAACCCCCCACCTCTGTCCAAAATATGCATTTGTGCCCACCTGACCGTTTGGCCCAAACTTTAGAGCCGCACCCTTTTGAAAACAAAAATGGTTACAGTTTAACCCCACCACACAATGGGATATAACTTTCATGCTAATTAAATATACATTATTTATCAAATTCTTGTTAAGCCATTTTTCTGACTCCAACTCTCATGCAAAATCAAAATAAAATCAACAATTTTATACAAATCAACTTATTGTTCTTCATGAACCACAAATCGTCACTTCCATCCCATGAACAGCACCACAACTAATCCCATCTGACAGCCAAGCCTGCTTTCCACACAATATCATCATAGACACACTTCAACAATTATGTAGCGACCTGATTAACCCAGTTACCCTTCGCCCTAGACAACAATATAAGTCTCTAAGGTCGCACTATTGAGGTCGCCAGGCATCCGTCCTGCTATATTTTTTTTTTCACGAGTCCCCGACTCGTATTGGTGGCCTGGCCGATCCAATCGACCCCGACCTTAGGCAACAGTATAAGTTCCTAAGTGTCTACTATTGAGGCCACTCAGGTGCCCATATGCTAGTCACTGGCATCCCACAAGTTCCAGCGGTGTGAGCGCCCTTTGCTGATCAGACAAAGTCCTCACCACTTTTCTCTTAATTCACCACGACTCGGACATCCCAGATGTCCCTCGCCTTAGACAGCCCTATAATGTTCTAAGGTCACACTATTGGAGTCGCTCGGCATCCGTCCTGCTATATCAGCGACGCCTTCACCTGTTTTTGTATTTTTAATTTTTTCCACAAATCACTTTTACCAAGTTCCACACAAACACACACTTCTATACAACCACCATTCCTGAACACAGAGCTGAAATTATTAATGTTTGTATTCCGCTTTCACTCCACAACATTGCTGCACTGGGAGAGAGAAAAAAGGTTCCCCCTTACCTTTTGTGCCGATCGGACTGCAATATTGTTGAGCAAGAGCGGAGAAGGAAGAATCCTTCCTGGAGCATGCACTTTCCCTTCTGAAGAAATCACGTCGGATGGTCGAATGCAAAGACACTGAGGCAGAAATTTGACTTAGACAGATTGGTTGAGTTCAATCACAATTCTTGTTCAAAAAGCTCTGTTTTCAGGAAAGTACAATACAGCGCTGGGCCCTTCAAGAGCAGAAAGTCTCCATTCAGAAAAGGCAAAGTCCAAGGTTGTTAGATCAGTTTTATATTCAGTAGCACATTGTGGGCCAGGATTGATGGGCGATGAGTCTTCGGGGTGGGGCAAGTTCGAAGGAGAGTCTGCTTCCATGGGAGTGGTGCTGGTTATGGGCGATTCGGTGTGTAGGTGGGGGGCTGTTGGTGTATGTGTGTGGAGGGGAGCTGTTGTCTTCCATCCCGTCTTTCGGCCTTGGCGATCATCTTTGGCCGAGTTCTCGGGTGGGGGCTGTTGTCTTCCCTCCCGTCTTTCGGCCTTGGCGATCATCTTTGGCCGAGTCTTTGGGTGGCTCCTTCTGGCACCTGCTGGTTTTATCTCCACGTGACCTTCCTGTGAACATTCTTCTCCAATCTTGGACATACACTGTCGTACCTCATTCAACCGTATCTTTTCTTTGTTAGGCAAACTATTTCCCTCTGTGCAGAGTGTTCAGTAGTAATCAAAAACTGGCGTCTAGCATTAGTCAAAACATAAGATACAATCAAGTACTGAACGGTCAAGACGACTCTGGCCGTGTCCATGATTCAGAGAAAAAACATCAGGCATGCATTCCACAGTTCCTTAAGGGTCATTAAGCTATTTAGGCAATATATCAAGTCATTTGTTATTTCAAAGTCCTCAGAAATATATCAGATCATAAAGTTATAAAAACCTTTCTCATCACCACTTATCAAAAATGTCTAGTTATGTCTTCTTTATTGATTTGGTGTGTAGGTATAATTATATGCTTAAAATGTTTCTTTTATTTATTTAATATGTCAATATACTTGTCTGCTTATGTACTTTATTCAATGAGGTTTGAGCATATCTGTTTTTGTAGCTAGGCAGGACTTTTTGTATTTTGACCCCATTTCCTGCACTTCTTTATTGATTTGGTGTGTAGGTATAATTATATGCTTAAAATGTTTCTTTTATTTATTTAATATGTGAATATACTTGTCTGCTTATGTACTTTATTCAATGAGGTTTGAGCATATCTGTTTTTGTAGCGAGGCAGGACTTTTTGTATTTCGACCTCATTCCTTCAGTATTCTTGCACTCGTATGCGCTGTTGTGACAAGTAAATTTCCCCGCTGTGGGGTGAATAAAGTTCTATCATCATCATCATCATCATCATCATCATCATCATCATCATCATCATCATCATCTTATTTATACAACCTACAGCTGGTTTATGGTTTAATATTTCATATTTAATGGATTTAAATTTGTCGCCTATTTTAGGTCTACATAAAGACCTAATTTAGACGTCTATTTTAGGTCTATATATAGACCTAATTTGGACGTCCATTTTAGGTCTATAAAATAACCTAAAATAGACGTCTATATCAGGTTACAGAAATAACCAGTTCACATGTACGGAACAATATGCTTGTTAAACACAAATCCAAACAACTTCTGTACATTTTTTATACAACTTACAACTGGTTCAGACTTTCAAAATATGATCATATTTGATGTTTCTAATTTAGACGTCTATTTTAGGTCTATACCGAGACCAGTTTTAGACGTCTAAATTAGGTCTATACATAGAGCAGACATCTAATAGACGCCTATGACTGACAGGGATAAGGATCACACGACCCTGGCGAAACCACGGGAATTTCTTTATTCAAATCCTCAGCGAACGTGCATTTTCATTTCGGAATTGCTTGCAAACACTCGGTGTTCGTGACAATCCACCGTTGTAGACTGGCCAGCCCACCCTACTTCGAGGCAAAGTGACTAGGAGAAGGGCGCGTGACTTATTTGCGAACGATATAGAAAAACCTGGAATTGAGTGAAATGGAACAGAGTGGCAATTCTATTGACAATGTACTGTACATGTATTATGTTTGAGGCAGTCCAACAAAATCCTGGACAATTTTGAAATTGTTTTAGGGATTAAAGGTCGGACATGTCCAGGAAAAAGAGGACGTCTGGTCACCCGAGTGCTACATCTCCGTTCGTGACAATCCACCGTTACAGTTTTTCTAGTACAGTATGCTGGTTTTTTTTTTACCATTGCAGTTTTTTTTTCTTGTTGATTGTTGCGACACCGTATTTTGCAAAGTTTACGACAGCGCCACGATTTACGCTATTGCGCTTGTGAGCGAGCGCTAGTGAGAGGATTGGCGGCTGTTGGTGAATGCAAGTGGCTCATGCTAAAGTTTGTGGCCTTCGCCTCATGCTACGCTCTTTTGCTAGCTTTCACCACTATGGAGTGACGTGATCCATGAGGAAGACCATCGACGGATCTCAAACTCTGTTCCCTCACAGCACGCAACCACTCAGTCATACACACACATACCATCTACACCACATATGTCAGAGTTACGGCCCGCGGGCCAGATCCGGCCCGCGAATTGATTATGTATGGCCCCCTGGATGATATTGAATTACTATTAGAACCGGCCCGTAGGCCACAGCCGCCCGTTGGTGTTTTGCACGCACCAACACTACATTTCCCACAATGCAACGGTAGCCCGCGATGTCCCTGCAGCTCGCACAAGCGGCTTCATTATTCATCAGTAGTCAGAGCAGAGTTCAATTTTCTGATACCCCCCTCCTCAAAAATGGCTAAACGAAAGGTGGACGCTGAGAACAGGGGTTTTCAGGCCAGGTGGGAGGCAGAGTACATGTTTACGGAGGTAAGAGGCAAACCTGTGTGTCTTCTGTGTGGAGAAAATGCGGCTGTAATGAAAGAATTAAATTTAAGAAGGCACTATCAAATGTCTAAGAAACACACAGACCAAGACAAGAATATGGAATATGAACAAAAGCTACAGAAGGTGGAAGAATTAAAACGAGGCCTTAAGTCCAGACAGGCTATGTTCACGTATGCTAAATCACAAAGCGAGGCTGCTGCCAAGGCTAGCTTTATTGTGGCAAAAGAGATCGCCAAATCAGCCCGGCCCTTTGCAGAAGGAGAGTTGATCAAAAACGGGTTTTGAGCCTCAGAGCCTAACCCCGAACATTGATGAACTTGTACAAACAATGAGACACCTCAAAGTATCAGGCTCAGCCTCAGACAAGTGAGCATCACAGAACAGTAACGTATTTTCCGTTTTTTAATTCGGTTACATTTTTACATTTGTTTCTACAAGACGTGATTTTTCTTTGAAGAAAGTATTGTTATGTCTGTGTGCCGTAAATTTTGGAATTTTATTTATTTATATTTATTTTTCAGTTGAATGGACCAAGGGAAAATTGCAGATAAGAGCCATGAGAAAGAATACAACTGATTTGATTATTTTTTCATTTTACGATTTGAAAGCAATGATCGGTAGATCATAGAGCAGCACAATAATACATTTTCAGTTTATAATGCATGCACTTTTACTTATGCATTTATGTTGATATTAAGAAACACATTTTGTTTTTAAAACAATTGAATTTTTTGCTGTTTGGCTGTTGAAAATGTTTTCCCTTGAAGTTACTGACAGAGCCATAACAAAATATTGCCATATTCATTTAATCATTAAATAATGTACACTGTGTTAGGTCTTAGTTCAAAAGGCTATGTGCAATCATTCCGATATATTTTAATAAACATTGAACCAGTCCGGCCCTCGGCTTGTAGCAAATTTGTTTTTTTGCCCCTCGGTGTGTTTGACTTTGACATCCCTGATCTACACAATAAGAACTTTGGACAATATAATTGTTGGAATAATTTTAAGTGAAGCTTTGGCCTGCCAGACCAAGGCCTCGCCTTTACGAGTTTATCTT
Organism: Syngnathus scovelli; assembly: GCF_024217435.2. Lineage (NCBI taxonomy): Eukaryota > Metazoa > Chordata > Actinopteri > Syngnathiformes > Syngnathidae > Syngnathus > Syngnathus scovelli. The sequence goes on from NC_090855.1 coordinate 14,079,129, forward strand.
TCCTTTTATCTAGGTTCTTCCTTTTTAGTGATAGGGATGTCTTTTGATCCCTGTCAGTCATTTGTTACCTTCCTGTCCTTATGTTGTCTGTGTGTTTTCGTTCCCGTAAGAGGCCTTCACTAACAATGAGCAGGCCTTATTTGCATAGGTGACATGTTCTTTATTTCATTCACAGGAACTTCATTCCTTTTCATTTAGATGTAGGTTTGGTTCATAGATTGTAGTTTATCAGACCTGTTTTTCTTTGTTAAGGGTTACATACAGTTAGAAGTAGTTGCATAAAAGTTATCCCATATTTACTCAATGTTTGTTTAAGGAACTGCATACCGGTTACCTCACGTTTGCTTAATGTGTGTTGAAGTGTTTAGGACAAGTTACTTATTATTATTATGTGTTAATTTACCAAGTAGATAAAGTTAGCAAAGGTCTAGTTGCATTTGTTCTACAGCAAAGCGGAAATCAACGTGCTTCAAGGTATTTGATCACAGCCGAGGACGAGTCAGCCAACTGTGAGGGAAGACGGCTGGGGACGGCTTCTGCGGGGGGTCACGAGCCAACAACGAAGTGCTAATTCACACCACACTACATTCTTTTGCTAATCAGCGTTGCTACAGACACAATCCCCCCCTCCCTTAGTGTAGCAACGCCTCTGTAACCAGGGCAACCATAACATTAAAAAGAGGGGCATGTGGAGTAAGGACTCAGAACTGATGGAGGTTGTAACTGAGATTGCTTTCTCTATCGTTCTCCTCGCGAGTAAACCTGTTCTGATTGTCTTCTCCTCTTCATTCCAGTGAGTGATTTAATGTCTAATCGTATTTAGACCCAACGAAAAAAAAATTCTCTCTGGCCAGCCTTAATTTTTTGAACGTTGCAAAACACCAAGGAGTATTTTGTTCCCTACTTGCGCGCGAAGACGTGTCGGTATATTATTTTTTTCTTCATTTACTAGTGTGTTTGAATGTGTGGATTTTGAGGTGATTGTTGCACTTAAGTCCATTCAAAATTTGTAATTAAAGTGGATGATAGTGAAAGAATGGGGTCGAAATACAAAATGGCCTGCCTAGCTATAAAAACAGATATGCTCAAACCTCATTGAATAAAGTACAAAAGCAGACAAGTATATTCACACATTAAATCAATAAAATAAACATTTTAAGCACATAATTATACCTGCACACCAAATCAATAAAGAAGACATAACTAGACATTTTTATATATGGTGAAGGAATGAGGTCGAAATACAAAAAGTCCTGCCTAGCTACAAAAACAGGTATGCTCAAACCTCATTGAATAAAGTACATAAGCAGACAAGTATATTCACATATTAAATAAATAAAAGAAACATTTTAAGCATATAATTATACCTACACACCAAATCAGTAAAGAAGACATAACTAGACATTTTTGATAAGTGGTGATGAGAAAGGTTTTTATAACTTTCTGATCTGATATATATTTCTGAGCACTTTGAAATAACAAATGACTTTTGATATATTGCCTAAATAGCTTAATGACCCTTAAGGAACTGTGTAATGCATGCCTGATGTTTTTTCTCTAAATCATGGACACGGCCAGAGTTGTCTTAACCGTTCAGTACTTGGTTGTATCTTATGTTTTGACTAATGCTAGACACCAGTTTTTGATTACTACTGAACGCTCTCTGCACAGAGGGAAATATTTTGCCTAACAAAGAAAAGATACGGTTGGAAGCATGATTAAACTAAGAATAAGCAAAGACATGAAGTATCAAAAGAACAGCAATAGATTAATGATGTCACAGCCAAAAGCTAACATAATTTCGTAAAAAATGACAAAATTGAAAGAATGAGGTACGACAGTGTATGTCCAAGATTGGAGAAGAATGTTCACAGGAAGGTCACGTGGAGATAAAACCAGCAGGTGCCAGAGGGGGCCAGCCAAGGACTCGGCCAAAAATGATCGCCAAGGCCGAAAGACGGAATGGAAGACAACAGCCCCCACACACACCGAATCGCCCATAAGCAGCACCCACTCCCATGGCGAACTTGCCCCACCCCAAAGACTCATCACCCATCAATCTCGGCCCACAATGCGCAACTTAATATAAGCTGATCAAAAAACCTTGAACATTGCCTTTTCTGAATGGAGACTTTCCGCTCTTGAAGGGCCCAGCGCTATATTGTACTTTCCTGAAAACAGAGCTGTCTGAACAAGAATTGTGATTGAACTCAACCAACCTGTGTATGTCTAATTTGTGCTTCAGTGTCTTAGCATTTTCCTAAATCTGAAGAAATCAAACGAGCACGTAGTGAGTAAATTGGATAACAGGTAACAGGCAATGGCTTTTGCCGTGAGGCGCAGATAACGCGCTCCCTAAATTGTGGACAAAATCCAGCAAAGGTAATGACATAGGTTTTTATAACTTCATGATCTGATGTGTATTTCTGTGCACTTTGAAATAGCAAATGTTTGTTGATATATTGCCTGAATAGCATAACGACCCTTAAGGAAATACCGTATTTGCCGGTGTACAGGTCGACTCGGTGTATAAGTCGACCCACTAAAATTCGACGGAAATTTACGATTTTATGATATATCCTTTGTATAAGTCGAGCTCAATTGTTGCATCATATTAAACTTCAAAATTCAATATGCGAAATTTATTGACGAAATGTGTTCAAATTCCGGGAGGCCGTGCGCATGCGGCTGTTTATAAGCACCGCGGAGGAGATCGCGGAGCCTCATTGGACTTCCAGCGGCCGGCGAGCTCGCGCACGCCGCCCGGCACCAACGGGAGGCCGGAAATAGCTCCAAGCCGAGCGGATCGGCACTTTGTAAGCACCGCGGAAGAGATCTCGGAGCCTCATTCGACTTCCAGCGGCCGGCGAGCTCGCGCACCCGCCCGACACATCCGGGAGGCCGTGCGCACGCGCCAAGTGGCCGAAAATAGCCCCCGCCGAGCGGATCGGCTGTTTATAAGCACCGCGGAGGAGATCGCGGAGCCTCATTCGACTTCCAGCGGCCGGCGAGCTCGCGCACCCGCCCGGCACATCCGGGAGGCCGTGCGCACGCGCCAAGTGGCCGAAAATAGTCCCCGCCGAGCGGATCGGCTGTTTATAAGCACCGCGGAGGAGATCGCTGAGCCTCATTCGACTTCCAGCGGGCCGCGCACTCGCGCACGCCGCCCGGCACATCCGGGAGGCCGTGCGCACGTGCCGAGTGGCCGAAAATAGCCCCCGCCGAGCGGATCGGCTGTTTATAAGCACCGCGGAGGAGATCGCTGAGCCTCATTCGACTTCCAGCGGGCCGCGCACTCGCGCACGCCGCCCGGCACATCCGGGAGGCCGTGCGCACGCGCCGAGTGGCCGAAAATAGCCCCCGCCGAGCGGATCGGCTGTTTATAAGCACCACGGAGGAGATCGCTGAGCCTCGTTCGACTTCCAGCGGGCCACGCACTCGCGCACGCCGCCCGGTTCAAATTTTCTAAGTGCAACGCACAATGAGATGCATGAGAAACGGCCTTGGTTACCATCACATTTGAAGCGATGAATAAGAAGTTAAATTTTATGACTCGGTGTATAAGTCGAGGTCGATTTTTTTCGGTCGATTTTGGATCGAAAAAGGTCGACCAATACACCGGCAAATACGGTATTTAATACATGCTTGATGTTATTCTAAATCACGGACTCTGCTCAAGGTGTCTAAGAATGTTCTGTACTTGATTATATCCTATGTTTTGATTAATGCTTGATGTGACGTCATATTTTACCTCATGCTAGATGCCAGCCTTGGATTGCTATTGTCAAGTCAAGTTTATTTGTAAATCACAAGCAGTCTCAAAGGGCTTCACATAGACAAACAATTGACAGTTATTCTCAAAGCATCCCCTGATCTTAAGCTCCCAAAAGGGCAAGGAAATACTCAAAAAAACCCTACCAGGGGAAAAATGAGAAACCTTGAGAAGGGACCACAGATGTAAAGATCCCCCTTTTAGGATCACCAGGCTGCAATGGATGCAGAGAGCGCACATAAAATACATAATATGAAAATCAATGAAAAAGTGGAGCTGCCGGAGGTGCCCTCGATTGTCCTGGTAGTGTCTTCGAGGAGGGTAAGCTGCAGTTCCCTCATCCTGAATTGGTCCACGAGAATCCAGCTAGCCGCTGTCAGCTTGGGAGGGGTGGGGGGAGGGGGGAGAGGGAGAGGGAGCGAAAACAAACTCCAGCCGAATCGGCCACAACAGGTTCATTAAAAGCCATATCATAGAAATGTGTCTTTAAACGTGTCTTAAATGTTTCTACTGAGGTAGCAGTTCTAATATCCATTGGTAGGGCATTCCAAAGCTCTGGAGCCCGAATAGAAAATGCACTAGACCCTGCAGACATTTTCTAGGCCCTCGGTGTCACTAAAAGACTAGCGTTTTGCGAACGAAGGTTACGAGACGGAACATAAGGAACAACTACCGTAATTTCCGGACTATAAGTCGCGGTTTTTTTCATAGTTTGGGTGGGGGGGCGACTTATACTCAGGAGCGACTTATATATGTTTTTTTTCACAAATTTTTACTTGATCATTAAGACATCACTTACAAGTATAGTTGACCACTTCCCATGTTATTTTTAGTATAGTTGATCACTTCACATGCTTTTATTTCTTTATCTTGAACATATTCAAAACATAAAAAATAGAGAAAACGTCAAATAAAGCAATTAACACTTTAAAGCACCATATCCAAGTCCACTGTCTGCTGTATGTACACTTGCTCCATTTTTGCTCCTCTTATATTTATTATTATTATTTATTATTATTTGTTTATTTATCATTTATTCAATACTCTTATTTATTCATTGTTAGTGCCTTCTTGGTTTTTTTTTGTGATGCTTGTATGCATATGTGTACTATCTCACCGAGGGATAGTGGAAATGTAATTTCAATCTCTTTGTGTGTCTTAGTATATAAAAAAATATATCGACGATAAAGCAGACTTTGACTTTGATAAAACAACCAAAAAAAATTATATTTTCAGACGAAACTGGATGAGGGCGCTCTAAATTTTACCGTTGGCCGTGACTCATCAACTGGGTGGGCTTAAGAAAAATGGCACCAAAAAGAAACTCATATTTTGCAGGTTACAAACTTCAAGTTGTAAAATATGCAGCTGAAAACAGTAATCGAGCAGCAGAAAGAAAGTTTGGAGAACCGTGATGTACCAATGGATTACTATTTCAAGTGACGTCAGTAGCGCGGCGCGCCGGTTGTTTACATACAAACGTGCCCACACAAGGACTACCATCATTAGCGGTGACCATTTCTAAGTGACACGGAGGACAACGAGTTTGAAGGAATTAAGGATTTGGAGTGACATAGAAGGTTTGAAAAACTATTATGGCTTTTACGCACGCCCGGTCTCTACTGAGTCGGGGGCCGACGCTCGGCCGAGTGGCTGTCCGCGAACGGTGCGTGGGGCTCGGACATGGCCATTACGCACGCCCGGTCTGTCTGGAAGTCCACGCCGCCACACGCTTGGAAGTTTGTTTTGTTTAATAAAGAGCCGTTTACCAAACCTACGTCTATCCTTGTACTTTGTTAACGCTACAATATAGTTATATAGTAGATCTGTGGAATAAAGACGAGGCTGACGTCAGGGCGCACGCGCGGCGATGTTGACAAAGGACGAGGAATTTGATCGATGGATTTAATGGAATTAAAGTGCACGGATGGTTTGATAATATTATTGGCTTGTATTATAGTTATTTAAAATATAGTTTATCTATCGTTATATGAGCCTGTGGAATATTTTGAAGCGCAAGCGCCCTCAGCCGTGCGCACCCATTGTTGACAAAGAACGATCGATGGATTTAATGAATTGGAGTGACACTGATGGTTTTATAAACATGTTATTCATGTAATAGTTGTCCTTAATCACTCTATATGTTACGTCAGGCCCGTTCTCAGCTCTTTGTTTGTGTTTGTCATGTTAGCATACCTATCGTTTAGCCTGTTGTTGCTATTTAATGAATTGGAGTGACACCGATGGTTTTATAAACATGTTATTCATGTAATAGTTGTCCTTAATCACTCTATATGTTACGTCAGGCCCGTTCTCAGCTCTTTGTTTGAGTTTGTCACGTTAGCATACCTATCGTTTAGCCTGTTGTTGCTATTTAATGAATTGGAGTGACACTGATGGTTTTATAAACATGTTATTCATGTAATAGTTGTCCTTAATCACTCTATATGTTACGTCAGGCCCGTTCTCAGCTCTTTGTTTGTGTTTGTCACGTTAGCATACCTATCGTTTAGCCTGTTGTTGCTATCGTTTAGCCTGTTGTTGCTCGTTCATGACTGTTTTTGGTGTGGGATTTTGTCGAATAAATTGCCCCCAAAATGCGACTTATACTCCGGAGCGACTTATATATGTTTTTTTTCACTTTTTGGGGCATTTTATGGCTGGTGCGACTTATACTCCGGAGCGACTTATAGTCCGGAAAATACGGTAGGTTGACGAGATATGAAGGCGCTAAGCCATGCAATGATTTATAGGTTAATAGAAGAACCTTGAAGTCACATCTTAAATGGACTGGGAGCCAATATAAGTTGGCTAATATTGGGGTAATGTGATCAAATTTTCTTGTCCGTGAATGCAGCCTTGCAGCAGCATTTTGTACTAACTGTAGACTTTTGATGCTGGACTTAGGAAGACCAGAGAATAATGCATTACAGTAGTCCAGGCGCGACGTGATAAACACATGTAATAGTTTCCGCATCACCGGTCGAGAGGAACGCACGAATCTTAGCAATATTACGAAGGTGAAAAAACGCAATTCTGGTTATATTCTTAATGTGCTTTTGAAAGGCGAGCGTTTGGTCAAATATTACCCCGAGATTAGTTATAGTATCGCTCTGAGTGATAGTACGGTTATCTATAGTTATAGTGGTTTCCTTAAATAAGTGTTGATAATGAGCTAGACCAATTATCAACATCTCAGTTTTATCTGGGTTAAGACAAAGGAAGTTGAGAGACATCCATTGCTTGATCTTCGCAAGGCACGCCTCAATATTACAACAGTCCTGCGGCTCTGTCATCGATAACGGCATATATAATTGGGTGTCATCCGCGTAACATTGAAAACTAATATTATATTTACATATTATGTCCCCAAGCGGAATCATATAAACATTAAATAGAATTGGTCCAAGTACCGATCCCTGTGGGACACCACACGTAACATTATAGAGCTCAGAGGACGTATTGCCATGGACTACTCAGTGCGTCCTGTCTGATAGATAGGAATAGAACCAGCCTAGTGCTGACCCTGAAATACCAACACAACTTTTAAGACACTCTAATAAAATATCGCAGTATACAGTGTCGAAAGCAGCACTAAGATCAACTAGTAACAATACCGATGAAGTGTTTGAATCCATAGCTATGAGGAGATCATTAGTCACTTTAGCAAGTGCTGTCTCAGTGGAATGATTAGCTCTAAAACCTAAAATCGATTATTGGTGACCATGTAATCAATAAGCTGCTGCGCTACTACTTTTTCAAGAAGTTTTGCTATGAATGGGAAGTTTGAAACTGGCCTATAATTACTGAGACAGTCCGGGTCAAGATTTGGTCACTTAAGTAACGGTTTAATGATAGCGGTTTTAATGGCTGTTGGCACTATCCCAGAGGAGACAGGCAGATTAATTATATTTAAGACGGACGGTCCTAAAATTTGAAATAATTCTTTAAATAGTTTGGCTGGAAGCGGGTCGAGTAAACATGTTGTTTGTTTAGCTGCACTAACCAATTGTGTAAGCCTTTCAAAGGAAACACTTTTAAAATTTGAGAGGGTTATTGCATGATTGTCAGCGCCGATAATCAGAGATCTTGACTGCGATTGGAATGGTCATGTTGATCTTATCCCTAATGGATTCAATCTTTCGAGCGAAAAATTTCATGAACTTGTCAGCTGAGTGGAAGGAGCTATTGGGGGTCGGCTGGCGTAGTGTTAGCTTTGCCACTGTATCAAACAGGTATTTAAGATTGTTTTTATTGAGATTAATGACTTGCGAAAAATAACGAGTTTTTGCTAAGATAAGCGCATCCTTATATTTCAGAAGGCTGTCACGCCACGCCTGATGGAAAACCTCAAGTTTGGTTAAATGCCATTTGCGCTCATGCTTTCTACATAATTGCTTAAGCGTATGTGTTTCATCTGTGAACCACGGAGTAGGCAATCTACGGCGAGTTTTCAGACGTAGCGGCACCACAGAGTCGATGGCATTTAACAATGTCGCATTGAATTCATTTGTAAGATTATCAATAGAGCCGATATATGCGGGAAATATGGCAGTTTCCGGCGACAGTAACTCAGTTGCAGTCATGGAGTTAATATTACGGCTGCTATAATTCTGATTGCTCTCTTGTCTTTGACAAAGCACTAAAACTTCAAATTTGATTAAGTAATGATCAGACAAAACAGTAGTGTATGGCAGTACTGTTATATTTGAGGTTGCCAGTCCTTGGGATAATACCAGATCTAAGGTATTTCCATTCTTATGCGTTGCTGCCTGTACGGCTTGCGTAAAACCAAACGTATCACTTAAAGTCTGAAACGCCGAAGTAAGTGGCTCTGACGGTAAATTCATGTGGATATTGAAATCGCCCATGATTATTATATAATCCGCATTTGTCATTAGATCAGCCACGAATTCTGAAAATTCATCCAGGAAGCCAGAGTAAGCCCCGGGTGGACGGTAAATAACAGCAAGATATAATGATGGTAAAGCGGTGGATCGGACAGTGAGAACTTCAAATGTTTTAAATACGTTAATCGAACGAGGCCTAAACTTAAGATCGGAATTTGAGATGAGGGCGACACCCCCACCCTTTTTTCGAGGACGTGCCACATGCGAGCTCTCAAAATTTGGAGGCGAGGTCTCATTAAGCAGCAACAGTTCATTAGGTTTTAACCAAATCTTGCAAAGACCAAAAACATTTAGATTATGTTCCGTGATGAGGTCATTAATGAGAACTACTTTCGTATGAAGCGATCTAATATTCATAAAACCGAGTTTAAGTGTAATCGGTCGATCAGGGTTCGTATCTATCGAAGGATTTTTAAACGGAATGCGAGTAAGATTGTGTTCTCTAGGCCAGACATCACCTCTCAAATGTTTATTAGTGCCGTAGGACGATACAACCGTGGGAATTTTATTGTAAATATTTGGTACACATGTAATATTATCTGAAACAGGCACCGTTTCATCAGCGATACAGGTCGTGGTGGAGTGATTGGATTTGTCTACTACCTCAGTAGAAAGTGTTCACGTGTACTGAAGCACTATTCAAACTGTGACGCTTTAGTCTACAGAAGGAGCTATGTGCATGCTGGAAGTCTAGCCTAGCTCTAGTTAACTTTAACTTAACAGACTCCAAACCCATTCTAACAGGTGGTCTAGTCACCTGTGCCCCGGCCTGCTCTAAAGTGACCTGTCATGAGTGGCTCAAACAGTAATCTATATTCCTAGAACCAGCTCAGTGGCCTAGTAGTAGAGTGTCCGCCCTGAGACTGGAAGGTTGTGGGTTCAAACCCCGGCCGGGTCATACCAAAGTGAGAAATGGGACCCATTGCCTCCCTGCTTGGCACTCAGCATTAAGGGTTGGAATTGGGGGGTTAGATCACCAAATGATTCCCGAGCGCGGCACCGCTGCTGCTCACTGCTCCCCTCTCCCCCAGGGGATGGATCAAAATCACATGGGGATGGGTTAAATGCAGAGGACAAATTTCACCACACCCAGATGTGTGTGTGACGATGATCATTGGGACTTTAGAAAGAGTGAATGCGCCTTCACGGTTAAGATGAAGGCCGTCCTTCTTCAGCAGGTCGGGGCGGCCCCAGAAGGAGGACCAGTTATCTATAAAATACAGTCCCTGCTTTTTGCAGAACCCAGCCATCCATCAATTAAGGGAGACTTATCTACTAAACCTCTCACCAGTGCCTATCCCAGGCAGGGGGCCAGAGACAAATACTCGATGCTGACTCATCTTTCTGGCGAGATCACAAGTCCTCGTTATGTTTTTTCTTTGTGATCTTTGATTGCCTCATCCTAACATCATTGGCTATTGAATGTTCTGGACAGAAGGAAAATATTTTGACTAACAATGAAAAGATATGGTTGGAAGCATGATTAAATTAAGAATGTGACAAAGTTAGCAAATACATGGAGTGTCAAAAGAACAAACAAACAAATGCCTGGTAAGTGATGAGTAAGAACTTTGCGTAGTCAGGGAACATTAACGAATTGATGATGTCACACACAAAACATAAGTCGTACAAAATGACAAAAGTGGAAGGATGATGAATGGACGACGTGCGACAGTGTATGTGCAAGAATAGAGGAAAATTTTTATAGGAAGGTCACTTGGAGATAAAACTAGCAGAGGTGCCAGAGGGAGAACGCCAGGAGAAAGACAGCCAAGAACCCGGCCAAAGGTGATCGCCAAGGCCGAAAGACGGGAAGGAAAACAACAGCCCCCACACACATTGAATCGCCCATAATCAGCACCCAACGGTCCAACCCCACGGAACCAGCTCTCACCGAACTAGCACCCACTCCCATGGAATCAAACTCTCCTGCGAACTTGCCCCACCCCCATAGACTCATCACCCATCAAACTCAGCCCACACTGGCATGTGCAACTGAATATAAGCTGACCAAAGAACCTTGAACGTTGCCTTTTCTGAATGGAGACTTTCTGCTCTTGAGCATTGTCGCACGAAAGGCCCAGTGCTATTGTATCTTTCCTGAAGACAGAGTTTTCTTAACAAGAATTGTGATTGAACTCAACCAACCTGTTGAAGTCTAATTTTGTTTCGGTGTCTCAGTCTTCCTCACACTGAAGAAGAAAAGGAACACGCAGTGAGTCAATTGGATAACAAATGAGTGGCTCTGTCTTTTGCCATGAGGCGCGGATAGCGCGCTTCCCAAGTTGTGGACCAAATCCAACAATAGTAAACCGCTATCAGTACCCTGTCTTGATTCTTCTATTGGTCACACTTACTTTGGGAGACATGCTCCATGCAAGCGAATACTGTCACGATGATTTGGATTTGACATCTACAAAGAAAATAAATATCTTACTTTTTTTGTTCACTTTGGAGGGTTTTCATTGGAATGCTATTATTCATAAATGTCAGAGTAAACGATTGACATCGACGGTGCTTTATTTTCGATGGAGACAGTCAACTCTTGGAGGTCGACGCAGCTGCCGCGAGGGGGCGTCCCGGCCGCTAAGCCTCCCGGCCGGCGGCCGCCTGGTGTGCGCTGGGGGAGTGGTGGCGCTGGTGCGCTCAGTTCAGTCTCAGTCGTGGGGCAGCAGCAGCAGTTGTAGCCGCCGCCACTGCGCGTCGCTCGACGAGATGTTGCAGCAGCAGCCGCAGCAGCCTCTGACGGCCAACGGGGCCTCCAACGGCCGGGGCCTCGCCATGAGCGGCCACCCCGGGATGGCGCACCGAGCCCCGCCTCCATCGCAAGCGCAACACCACCCTGCCGACGAGCCTCCGTCGGGCATGGAGAACGGCGCCGAGAACGGACACGAAGTACGCCAGGACATCGGAGACATCCTGCAACAGATCATGACCATCACCGACCAAAGTCTGGACGAGGCGCAGGCAAAGTCTGTCAACATTTGGGGATTTGGAACTTGATTTTTGATAAAGTTTCCGCAACTTACATACTGCCTGTTTTTTGTAGCCTTTCATCATTTCTCGCCGCTCTCTCCCAGCTAGCAAGTCAAACGTCATAACGTGAATGTATTACTATGAACGAAATAGGAATGTCATCATGTGTAGCTTTTTGGGATTGATGGTTGTCTTGACCCGAGCTAGCCGGGAAGGCAGCCATTGTTAGCTGGCTATGCTAGGCTTGGCTAACAAGCCAATGCCACGAACGCAAAGGGCGGTCGCCAAGCTGCATTAAACGTCATTTGCTCAACTACATCTTTTTGGGCGGAAACATTGGTTGAGGTAACCCCACGCGAGCGCCCAGGGGCTCGTCGTTAGCCCGCTCGAGTCGCTCGTGTTGACCGATCGTCCTGGCCGTGAGCGTCCGTGTTAGCGCTGAGCTCGCAACTAATGGCAGCAGCACGTTTTCTTGTTGTTGTTGAACAACTTGTTTCAACATTTCGCGAGGTGCCCAGCTCGAGCTCGTCCGGTTGTGGCGTCCCCTTTGCGCGCTTCCAACGCTTAACGACTTATATGCCATTTCCGTGTGCATTAAGCAAGCTCTTACGTTGCCTTCAAGTGGCATGGGAAAGATGAAACTTTCCACTTGTACATGTGAAGTGGAAATTACGAGTACATTGTGTTCAAGTGCTTTTGCTGTCGTAGATAAGGGGAACATGGCAGACCCCGAGTTTACCCTTATCTGCTGCTTGGGTAAAACTGTATTGGACCTCTCAATTCATTTGCTACTGCAGGAAGAGGAGAAAACTGCATACGAGCACAGACCACACAGTAGTACCTTCCTATACGGGAGGCAACAACGTTATCCTCAACTGACTGTGAGCGTCTGCTTTTAAAACTAAATAATAATGGTGTTTTTAAACACGGAAACAATGGTGATGTTATTACAATTGTGTATGCCACAGCACCATGGAGGCCACAAATTAACCAAATAACAGTAAAGAATGTTTAACAATGCAAAATTTTCCATTCACGACGCTCTCGCTACTCTCCGCCATGTTGAAAGGTCAGCATTTCTCATCTCGGCAGTTCATGTATAAAAACATTTTTTCCTGCTTTCCATTGGAAATGACGATGTGAGTGGGTGTTCATGTGCATTTTTGACGTTGGATTTTGGTATTTGACTTATTTACCGGAGGACGTGAAGGCAGCTTTAGCCTGCTTAGTAGGCCACTGGCTCTCGGTGCCTGTGTTCTTACTGCTAAGCTATCTGATCATGCTAACTTGCTTCTTTCATAGTTTCCACAGCTACCTTGCCAAAGTAACAGTTACACATTACTTGACTTAAAGAAGGAGGTTTTCTTTAAAGCCCACGTATCACGGTAATAAATTCTACTGTTTTACGTTTTATTCATTCAGTTGTGGTCTGTATAAAGTGGAACAGCGATGCTTTTGTCTGAATTCCTCGTATTGATACCATCACAGGTCCCTCTTTTCTACTTGTTCCGAGCAAGCCGCATTGGTGCGGTCTCTTTAAATGCAAATGAGATACTTCACACCCTCCAGGCCACAAGATGTGCGCCTCCCTTTCCCAGTCGACATGTTTGTAGTTTAGCCGAGGTAGCGTTTACTTGCGCCACAAAGCTTTTGATTGATTCAAATATGTCAATGGCAGAAGACATGTCCATACATACATAACACGTAACAAAATAAATCCCCTCACAATATTTATGAACACATCTTGTCACTGCAGTCAAGCTACAAAGTCAGCTAATGGTAGCGTTAGCGAGAAGCAAATGAATGCATTTAAGACATTATTGTGTTCCCCAAGAATAATACAGCACCTTCGATGCAATTATTCTGATACAACTCCTCAAAATACACCCACAGAAGTAAAACCATAGAGCGCACAGCTCTAAAATCAGCAGAAAGCCTGACGCTAATGCTATGAATACGAGTTGAAAGACATGCAATATTATTAAAGTGAAATACATTTTATTATTTTTGTGTCATCTCAAGCTTGCCGCTTTACTGTGTCCGTCAGTTCCATAGATTGAAGGAACTGAACCATCAATGAAACAAAGTCTTTCAGCGAATCCTTCTCTATACTGATCAAAGATTTCTGAAACATTCGTTCTTGAACAAGCAGGACTTTGCCCACAGACGTGGGAACACTGCCTGAAAAATGAAATGTGTCCAGGCACTCCTTTGAGGTTCTAATGTTGGGGGACGTGCAATGATTTGTGTGGATTGATGCATCCAACAACGTAACATTTGAATGTCTCTACTTCGGCATCCTGGTGTTGTTTGGACTACAAACGTCTCTCCGAGTAATAAAGATGGCAGATCTGCAAAACGGTTTGGACACACCCACCTTGTTTGGTAGTCCCGCCCCAAAGGATGTGACGTAGTAGATAAAAATACGTAATAGAAAATGGAGAAAACTGAATGGAGTAAAAAAATAGCCCCCAAACAGGTCATAAAAGTACCTCTACAGCACCTGAAGGGATATATTACACTTATCTACAACCTTGGAGACTCAAGTGCACAATAAAATGACTATAAAAGAAAAATAAGTGGATTTTCTATGATACGTATGCCCGTTCCTCTGTTAATGGAAATCAATATTCAGCAGGTCAAGCCGCAGTTGCAAGCCTACAGTCTTCTCTAACTTTGCCCTATGGTGCTCTCTGCAAATTCTTTGCTCAAAAACAATGCACTTTTTCCTGTTTTGTTAGTTTGCTGCTTGGTGCTAAGCGCCGTGTGCATTTGTTGTCTTCCCAGGAAACATGCACTCAACTGTCACAGGATGAAGCCTGCCTTGTTCAGTGTGCTGTGCGAGATTAAAGAAAAGACAGGTACGCACAACTTCTGTTGTCGTGCTTGCGCACTCTCATCCGTAAACTGCACGACTTTTGTAACGTCCGCTTTCAAAAGAGGCAACAACTGGATAAACAGACGGTTCTTTCAGGCTATGTTGGCAATCTTTTGTCCACAGGCCTGTCTGTGAGGAACAGCCAGGAGGAGGAGCCCCAGGATCCCCAGCTGGTGCGTCTGGACAACATGCTGCTGGCCGAGGGCGTGGCTGGGCCCGAGAAAGGCGGTGGGGCGGTGGCCGCCGCCGTGTCAGCAGCCACAGGCTCGGGCGGCATGTCGCCCGACAGTTCCCTGGAGCACTCGGACTACAAGAGCAAGCTGGGCCAGATTCGCGGCATCTACCACACCGAGCTGGAGAAATACGAGCAGGTGGGCCGGCAACCTCGCCAAATGGCACATTCGGTGGCACAAACAGGCCAAAACCCTCAAGCACTTTTAAGAGTCTTCTGACCTCAAGCTGTTTATGGCTCACCCAACCAAAGAGAATCAAACATTTCATTTGGCCGGGCCTTTTCTGGAGACCCGCAAAATGTTGACGCGTCAACATTGCGGCCACATTTTAACTGGGTGGCTAATCTGTCCAAATAATGGACCGAACACGGAGACAACGAGCAAACGGTGACGCCAAAATGTTGACCCTCAGCCTTATTGCAACAGCAAAATGTCTTCTTGAGGCTCACCCCGCGAGGGACTCATGTTTGCGTGTGAACGTTTGTGGCGGGCACAGGCGTGCACAGAGTTCACCACCCACGTGATGAACCTGCTGCGGGAGCAGTCACGCACGCGCCCCGTCACGCCGCGCGAGATCGAGCGCATGGTTGGCATCATCCACCGCAAGTTCAGCTCCATCCAGACGCAGCTCAAGCAGAGCACCTGCGAGGCCGTCATGATCCTCAGGTCGCGCTTTCTGGACGCCAGGTGAGCTTTCCCCTCCGACAAGCACTGAGCCGAGCTCACCCCTCCCCCGCCCGCCCTTTTGCTGTCCCGCCAGGCGCAAGAGGCGTAACTTCAGCAAGCAGGCCACAGAGGTGCTGAACGAGTACTTCTACTCACACCTGTCCAACCCGTACCCCAGCGAAGAAGCCAAAGAAGAACTCGCCAAACAGTGCGGGATCACCGTCTCTCAGGTGCGTGTGCCCATCCAGGCTCCCTTTGAGGGGGTCCGGGGAGAAGCCGCACCAAACCTTTTTGACCCAGAGAGCCATAAAAGCAAAATATTTGGAAATTTATTTCAGTGAGCCATATTAATATATATTAAGACTAAATTCAAACAAACGTGAGTACAATAAGCGTCTGAATTTCTTCTTGTAAATAATGTTGTGATATACTCAACATTAATGCGACTTCTGGTGCTGCATGGATTTGCTGATGGCTTTGTAGTCTGGTTGGTACTTGGTGAGGTTAAGCTTCATGCAGGCGTTAAACGTGATTGTAGGTTGGACTCAAGTTGGACTTGAAATGACTGCTCACATGAATACATAGTGT
This sequence comes from Syngnathus scovelli, assembly GCF_024217435.2. NCBI lineage: Eukaryota > Metazoa > Chordata > Actinopteri > Syngnathiformes > Syngnathidae > Syngnathus > Syngnathus scovelli. Next base: position 14,095,152 of record NC_090855.1, read on the forward strand.
TGTATGTGACAGGAAGTGTGTTCTAAGTTTTGATAAACAGCTGGTCTTCGCGTTAAGGTTTTTTCCATTTCTGTCCACGTGCCTGCTCGCCAACTCCGCATTCTGTCATGCGATTCTTTGCGAATCTTCATTTAGTGATTTAAACTTATTCACCCACGTCTGAGGCCTTCAGGTCAACCACTTCTGCTTCAAAATCTCTGAGGGAGACATCAGGAATGTAACTCAGTCTGTGTTCAGTGAACACTCGTTTGAATGGGTGATGAACTTAAAAAGATGAGTGTGCTCACTAAATTCTCCAAAGCGTGCTTTGAATGACTGTAGGAGACTGGATATTAAGCCAGCTAGCTGGTGGAGATCAAAGTTTTGTGGGGTTACTTGTTGTGCATGCATCTTTAAATTGTCTCAGTTTTTCAAAATGTCGTAAACGACCTGTTTCAAGATCCATGATAAGCTTGTTTTCAAAAGGGATAACACTGTATTGACAATGCCTTGCATTTTCACGTTGAGCTGGTTCAGATGTTCAGTCATATCCACGAGATAGTAAAACTTGAGGAGCCACTCAGTTTTTGCTAGCTCATGATGCTCAATGCCTTTCATTTCAAGGAAAGTCCGGATTTCGTTCAGGCAAGCCGCAAAACGGCTGAGCACCTGACCTCTTAACAACCAATGCACATTGCTGTGCAAAAGCAGACCGTGACAGTTATTTCCAACTTCATCCAGCAGTGTTTTAAACTGGCAGCCATTTAAAGGCTCGGGCAACAATAAAGTTGATCACATGAATGACCAGCAGTGTGTCACCAGCAGCATATCTTGCAGTCACACTGAACTGCGACAAATGACTTGCGTCTGTTGACTCTTCCAAAGCCAGGGAAAAGAACGGCGCTGCATTTATGTCCTTCAATTGCGTTTCCTCCACATGGTTTACCATCATGATGGTACGATCATGAACGGTTCTTGCTGACAAAGGCATGTCTTGTAGCCGTTTGATTATCTTGTCTTCGTTCGGAAGATCATTAAAAAGTTCATTGGCTACATCCAACATGAATGCTTTAGCACACTCGCTATCTGTGAAGGGTTTTCCATTCCTCACTCTTGCTAAAGATCCAGCAAAACTAGCGGAATGAGTGTCACCATGCCGAGTCCATATGCGGAGTTGCTGCTGGTGCCTTGCTCAGTAGCTCTTGGCACGCTTTCTTCCTGCTGTCTCCCGCAGGATGTTTTGTAGCAAAGGTAGCATGCTGTGTGTCAAAGTGCCACTTTACATTCGACCGTTTCATCAATGCAATTTTGTCATTGCAAATGCAGAACCTGTTCTCTCCACAAAGGCGAATTCTTCAGACCATTCGTCCTGAAATGTACAATCAAAGTCAAAGTCAGCTTTATTGTCAATTTCTCCACATGCCAAAGACACACAAAGAAACCGAAATTTCGTTCCCCCCTATCCCACGGTGACAAGACATGGCTCACAGCAGACAAACAAGTAAACAAGTATAACAAAAGCGTGCTGAATAAATAATGAATAAATAACACAACAATAAATAAATAAATAAGAGGAGCAGAAAAAAAAGGAGCAAGTGCGCGTACAGCAGACATTCCCGAAAATAGCGCAACAGTGCCGCACGCTACGCAGAAGGGGGTAGCGAGTTCAGGGCCCTAACAGCCTGGAGAAAGAAGCTGTTGGCGAGTCTGGTGGTGCGGGAGCGCAGGCTCCTGTACCTCTTCCCAGAGGGCAGAAGGTCAAACAAAGAGTGAGCCGGGTGACTCACATCTCTGGCAATCGAGGTTGCCTTGCGGGCGAGATGGGAGGTGTAAATGTCCTTCAGGGAGGGGAGCAAAGCACCAATAATCTTACCAGCCGTATTCACTATGCGCTGCAGGGCCTTCAAGTTCTGTTCAGTGCAGTTACCACCCCAGACAGCGATGCAACTGGTGAGGACGCTCTCAATGGTGCCACGGTAGGATGTAGACAGGACTGCCTGAGGAGCACATGCACGCCTGAGCTTCCGCAGGAAGTACAGGCGGCGCTGAGCTTTCTTTGCCAGTGACGAGGTGTTTGCGGACCAGGAGAGGTCCTCACTGATGTGCACCCCCAGGAACTTGGTGCAGCTCACTCTCTCCACCACAGCACCGTCGATGATCAGCGGCAGGTGTGTTGTGTGACCCTTCCGGAAGAAGTCAACAATGATTTCCTTGGTCTTATTGACGTTCAGCAGGAGGTTGTTGTCCCTGCACCACGTGGTCAGAAGGTCAACTTCCGACCGGTACCGAGTCTCGTCGCCCTTCGTGATGAGACCCACCAGAGTCGTGTCGTCAGCAAACTTCACTATGCGGTTGTCGCTGTAGGTCGCA
>NC_090855.1:15750000-15752500 GCF_024217435.2 Syngnathus scovelli
TCATGGAGTTTGCTTTTGAGTTCCGTCATGGCGGCGGTGGCACGGTGGTGCTCCGCCCGCAAGGTCCTGACTTCTCTCTCTCTCCACACAGCTGACCTGACATGACGTAGAGTTAGACAAACTTTATTGTCATCTTGTCTTGTCATCTTGTCTGCACATGGTGCATACAAAACGAAATTTCGTTGCATACGGCTTACAACAAAGTAGTGATATTGCAGTTGAATAGAAGTAACATATCCTATGAAAAAATATATATACATATACTATATATACTCCGCACAGGGAGGGCCGGAGGTGGATTCGAACCCGCACCCTCCTAACTGTGAGGCGGACGTGCTACCCAGTGCGCCACCGAGCCGCCATATATGGCCCTCCCTGTGCGGAGTTTGCATGTTCTCCCCGAGCCCGCATGGGTTTTCTCCGGGCACTCCGGTTTCCTCCCACATCCCAAAAACATGCTTGGTAGGCCGATTGATCACTCCAAATTGTCCCTAGGTGTGAGTGCGAGTGCGAATGGTTGTTTGTCTCTGTGTGCCCTGCGATTGGCTGGCAACCGGTTCAGGGTGTCCCCCAATGACGGCTGGGATAGGCTCCAGCACGACCGCGACCCCCGTGGGGACTAAGCGGTTCAGAAAATGGATGGATGGATACATCTATATATATATATATATATATATATATATATATATATATATATATATATATATATATATATATATATATATTAAAAATAAGTATAAAGTGCAGCAGTGAAAATTATGCAATAGTGCAAGTAGGCAAAACAGTATTCAAGAGTGTGCTGAGGAATGCTAAACCATGTATTAAACTTCTATTTAAAGGGTTTATACAAGTTCAGTAAAGTTGGTAGTGCAAGATAGAGGTCCGTAGTGTCATAAAGTACAGTTCTGTGAATGTGTGATGCAGAGTTCAGTTTAGAGCTCAACAGTTTTAGTGTTCAACGGTCTGATGACAGCAGGGAAAAAGCTGTTGCAGAACCTGGTGGACCTGCAGCGGATGCTGCGAAACCTCTTCCCAGAGGGCAGCAGGGAGAACAGTCCATGGTGGGGGTGTGATGGGTCATTGATGATGTTACGGGCACGGGACATGCAGCGCTGAGATGAAATGTCCTGAATGGAGGGAAGAGGAGCCCCTATGATCCTCTCTGCTGTCCTCACCACTCTCCTCACGTTCTTCCAATCGGAGGCGGCCTCCACACCACACAGAGAGACAGCTTGTCAGAATGCTCTCTATGGTGCTCCTGTAGAACGTCCTCATGATGGGTGGGGGCAGGTGGGCTCTCCTCATCCTCCGCAGGAAGTACAAACGCTTCTGTGCCCTCTTGACCAGTGCCGTAGTGTTCATAGTCCAGGTGAGGTCTTCTGTGATGTGGACCCCCAGGAATTTGGTGCTGCTGACCACCTCCACAGCTGAGCTGTTGATGATCAGTGGAGCGTGGTGAGGCTGGGTTTTTCCTGAAGTCGACGATGATCTCCTTCATCTTCTCTTAGTTGTAGTCTGTAATCGCCCGTATGCCTTGCCACATACTCCTGGTGTTGTTGGCGTCGTGGAAATGATCCTGAATTTTTGGACTGTGGTCTCGCTTCGCTACCCTGATGGCACGGTTCAAGTTGGCTCTCGCTGTCCTCAGTGTCTCCTTGTCGCCAGACTTGGAGGCAGAGTTCCGCGCTCGTAGCGTTTGACGTACCTCCTCAGTCATCCAAGGTCGTTGGTTGCCCCGGGTGATGATATTCTTAGTGGTGCTGACGCTTTCGGTGCATTTGTTGATGTAGGCTGACACAGTCATGGCACACGCATGTCAAATCTACATCTGGAAAACTGGGAGGGAGGGAGGGAGGGAGGGAGGGAGGGAGGGAGGCAGGCAGGGAGGCAGGCAGGCAGGGAGGCAGGGAGGCAGGGAGGCAGGCAGGAAGGCAGGCAGGGAGGCAGGCAGTGTCTGTCTGTTGAGGTTTTCACCTTGTTCTTCTCCTGCTGAAGTTGTAACTGGACGTCCATCAGTTTGGCTCTCAGCTCGTCATTGGCGGCCTGAAGGGCGTCCGTTCGCTCCGCCTTGGCCCGCCCTGCCGGAGCTCGTTTGGACATCTCTTACTCGAGTCTCGCCCGGTCATCAGTCAGAGATCACAACATTTGTACCTGGAGAGCACAAACGCAGTGCTGTTTTTCACTGGCTTCGGACTCAACTTCAATCGGTACTTACAATATCATAAACATAGATCTAGCTTGACTTATTCATTGAATAAATGCATTTGGTTCTTCAAAACTGCATCACGCAACATAGTGTGACCGAGACAGCCGTTATCCACCTGCGTGAAGTTATTTGGTGAAATGAATGAGATGTTTAAGACACCGTCGTTCTGTCTCTATGTAGATGAAGGGAAATAATCGATTGCTGAAGGTCCAAAGGTGCTGTGATAAACAAATAAACATATTAGTGATTAGTGACATATTTATGATAAACATATTAGGCAGGATAATCACATAT
>NC_090855.1:15757500-15760000 GCF_024217435.2 Syngnathus scovelli
ATGTTCTCATAGTAGTGAGGCCGTAGGCATGTCTGAGAATAAACAGACCGCCCAGGATTGCCGTTCTGGGTTATCAAAAGCGGCAGAGACGCAGCTCGGAGAGGGGCTGTTGCTGCTAGGGCTACCTCCCCGTGACGTGCTTGAGGTTGGGCACGTGGACGGACAGCGAATCAACCTCTCCGGGGGCCATGGGGACCAACCACCGGAGGCATTGCTCGGGGTCCCCGACCGGCCTGTAGTCACTTCTACAGGCCACGGTAGCGAAAACTCCTTGGATAGGAAGTCCGTGCTAGCAGACGTGCAGGATCAGAGCCACAGTCAGTCCGGCCGAAGGAGCGGGTGGACCCCGGCTGGCGAAGCTCTTGAGAACTCTTCAGCGGTGTCAATGGCCTCCGCCGTCTCGGTAATGAGAGTAGGGGCGTCGGGGGACGTGCCGGCATCGCAGTCTGTTCTGGATGATGAAAGTAGCGATGAGGAGGATGCGGGAGAGGGCCCGTCATCGCGTGTTATGGGAATGCAGTTGGTCCCCGACCATGTCTTGTTGCATCTGCCTCGAGAGTCCAAGGAATGCCCTCTGTGTGGTGTGGACGTAGATGGCATTCGTAGGCTGGGAGTGCATCTTGCCTCTCGGCATGCGGGTGTGTCTGTCGTGTACGTTTGTCGTATGTGCGACAGGTGCAATGAAAGCAGTCATTCCATTTTGTGTCATGTCCCGAAATGTCGGGACGTGGGTGGGGTAGGTGACGTGCAGGGGATCGCTTGCGATCTTTGTGGGCGCCGTTTTCGGACGGCTGTTGGTGTGTCCCAGCACATGCGGCAAGCCCACGCAGAAGAGTGGTTCGGAGCCTCGAAGGACTGGAGCCATGGCAGTAGGTTCCAATTTAAAAAGACCAAGTGGAGTGAGGTTGAGGTGCAACACCTCAAGGTACTTATGGAGGAATGTAAGGACCATAAGTGTAAATATGCGGAAGCGGCCCGGTTGCTGGGTACGGGCAAGACCAGAGAACAGGTGAAGGGGAAGTGGAGGTCCCTGTGCGGCGGTACGGCAGGCAGTGTGTCCGATGTGCATCGGCACACCCCGGTCTCCGGGGTGCTGCCCCAGAAATGGACCTCTCCCTCGTCGCTTCCAGATCTGGTGGAGAATAAAGTTCTGGAAGTATTACAGTCGGGGGATGAGGAGCATCGGCCACTGCTGACTTAGTCAGGGAAGCAGGTCAGGAGCCTGAACTGATCGAATCTTCTGCTTCTGATCTCATGAAGGCTCTTGGAGGTATGGTCGTTTGGCCAAGAAAATCTGCGGGGTTCAGGCGACGAGGTCAGGCTAGGAAGGGATGGGCGAGGTGTCTCGTCTGTCGGAAGACTGTGTTCTATCACCAGCAGAGAGGTTATTCTGAGGCGAGGAAGGGGCTGGCACGGCGGATCTTGGATGATCTGACACCCCAACGGTGTGAGTTGCCTGTAGAGCTGGTGTATGAACACTTTAAGGAGAAGTGGGAAACGGGTAGGCCGTTTCATGGGCTGCCTGGCTTCCAAGTAAAACTAACCGCGGACAATGAGCCATTCTATCACCCAATCCTCGGGCCCGAAGTGGTGTCAAACTTGGCTAAGTTGGAAAAACGATCGGCGCCGGGACGAGACGGGATCAGGAAGCAGGCTCTTCTTGACTGGGATCCCGACGGCACGAAGCTGGCGAGGCTGTTCACAACATGGATGGTGCGTGGAGTTGTTCCCCAGGTCTTCAAGGAGTGCAAGACCCGGTTGCTACCCAAATCGGCTGACCCTAATGAGCTGGGTTCTATATCAGGCTGGCAGCCTGTGACTATTGGGTCAGTCGTGTTGAGGTTGTTTGGGCGGATAATAGCGATGAGGTTGACTCGGGCCTGTCCTATTAGCCCCTGGCAGCGTGGTTTCATCGCCGGCGCGAGTGGTTGCGAGGAAAACCTCATGGTCCTTAACCGGATCATGGGGCGCTCGAGGTCGTGTGGCGTGCCGCTGGCAGTCGTGTTCATTGGCTTTGCGAAGGCCTTCGACTCGGTTTTTCATGATCATATCCTGTATGTATTGGGAAGCTTGGGCGTGGATAGACGTGTTATAGAGTTAATCCGTAACTCTTATGTGGGCTGCTCGACCAGGGTGGGTTGCGGAGACGCCTACTCCGAGCCCCTCTCCCTAAAGGTTGGAGTGAAGCAAGGCAACCCAATGTCCCCACTGCTCTTCAATCTTGCTATGGATCCTCTCATCCATGGCCTCGAACGCAAAGGGGGCCGCTTCACTTGGGGCGACCGCCGCATCGCCGCACTGGCCTTTGCCGATGATCTAGTCCTGTTGAGTGGCTCGGAGGAGGGAATGAGAAGAAGTTTGGAGGTCTTGGAAGACTTTTGCCGGCTTACGGGACTGGCTGTCCAGCCCCGTAAGTGCCACGGTATCTGGATGGGTTCAAAGGATGACAGCCGTGTAGCCTGGACGCTATGTGGGCAGCTGATACACATGGTCACTTCGG